>NC_080582.1:84619227-84920952 GCF_029962835.1 Magnolia sinica
CAATAAAACGAATCATCTCATACCAAATAAATCAAATTATCTTTCCTTATCATATCTTAGTTCTATCCTAGGAATAGTGGTAATCCTTAGTTATAATCTAATAGCAGTAATTTTTATCTGTAATCCATGCCTATAATTTTATGCTGAACTATTCCCAGTATCAATATAATCACTATATCTTTGAGAAAAGAATCTTATTGTTGTTCCCTATGATCGACCATAAGTATTTCCTTTTTGTTTGATTGTTTCTACTTATAAAAGTTTTTTCATATGGAAGGCAAGGTGCAACCCATCTTTGAAGGAAAAATCTCACCCTTTAACAATCGCTTAATCATCTTACAACCATATTGCGAGTGTTTGAATAAGCGATCGATCTTCTTAGGTATCGGTTCTATACGCTCATGTTTGTCGTATATGCCTATCTTGGCACTTAGGGTCAAGTCGTTCAGTTTGAATCGAGCCACACAATCGGTTCTGGCACGCCCGCACAAGTCACACATGATTGAACCAAACCAAAAGCCAACAATTTTTGGCACGCTCAATGGGACATCAATTTTTTTGTATAAATATCGATGCAATAATTTTGTGAAAACATAAGCTGAAGAGGTACTTGTAATACTTCTGTTGTTAGTGAACTTTCTGCACCAGAGGAAAAAAGGTAGGTGCAGCCAGTACCTGAGTTCTTAAATCCACAACCAAACCGACGACATAATTTGCCAAACCCAAATAGGGCATCTGCATCTTGGACAGATCCTCTTAAGATCATGGCGGATGGGTTATGCGATATGCACATGGGGAGTCAACAAATTTTAGAATAGTCATGAACTCAGGTTGAGCAATCACAAATCTAATCCGAAACCTTCAATAGGTGGATGGCCAATTAGACTGAGAGTTTAAATCGGATGATGGCTATTTTTACTTAAAGAGCAGATTCTATGCTTTAGTAACTAGTGCATTAGTAAACTGTCGAGACTAATTCTGTCGAAAATCTGTTGCTAGTATAGGTAGCACCACTAGTACTTCTTCTACAATGAAACACACACCCTACTCTAGTACAGGAGGTCCGGAATGTTCCTCCGCTTACTGAGTGTAGACGATTTGAATGGGATAATATGAATTCCATTCCTAAGGCCATAAATCAAGGAACACCCAATAGGTAGCCTTTCCATAGGAATATCCCTCACAATGGGGAACAATACTCGATAAGTCCTAAACCGTCACCAATAGTTGAACTATACTATCTGGACCATGATCGAATCATACAACTGGTCTAAGAAATAGCAAGCTAAGTTATCGGCCATATTACCACCCCGATCTACCATAAGCTTTATTTAGAA
The DNA here is from genome assembly GCF_029962835.1 of Magnolia sinica. Taxonomy (NCBI): domain Eukaryota; kingdom Viridiplantae; phylum Streptophyta; class Magnoliopsida; order Magnoliales; family Magnoliaceae; genus Magnolia; species Magnolia sinica. The sequence goes on from NC_080582.1 coordinate 84,620,565, forward strand.
TGGATTGACCAACAATTTTCATTGTCGTGACTAAATTTGATGTTTTACGATTAAGATGGGCGAGTTCGATTAAGATGACCGAATTTGATGTTTTTTAACCAAGATAACTGACTTTGATGTTTTTTTGACTAAGAAGGCCGAGTTCAACCAAGATTGGTTGAATTTAATATTTTTATCCGGTCGAGCAGTTGCATTTATGCATCAAACAACGAACCAATGTCGCTCTCACCTTTTCAATTAAAGGCGAGGTGATGTGGGTGAGTAATGTTGTACCTTATTTCTGACCATTCTTAAAAAAATCAATCACACGTGTTATTACATAGAAAATATATAGCGTGCAAAAGATCTTTAGAGATATTTGAAGTGCTTTCTATGGAAGTATAACTGATGTTGAGCTAGATAATACAGATCAGCTAATGACGAGGCACGACTGAAATGCAAGATGCGTCTGAGAGGTATATAAAAGTAGAATAAGCGGCCAAGAGAAGTCCAATAAATGAAAAGTGGTCAAGCAAAGGGAACGGTTAAAAGGATACATGTCAGGAAGAAAAAAAAGAGACGAAAGAATCTAGAAGACCAATGTGGCAACAGTTCAGCTGCCATAACCATTGAAATAAAGAAAATAAGCGCATGAAGAGAAGCTGCAATAGAGATCTATAAATAGCAAAAATTTTAACAACGCAAATCGTATCTTACCAAACCAACCAAGCAAATCAAATTATCTTTACTTATCATATCTTAGTTCTATCCTAAGAGCAATGATAATCCTTAGTTATAATCTAGTAGTAGTAATCTTTAGTTGTAATCTAAATTTATGCTTTTACGCTAGACTATTCCTAGTATCGATATAATCACTTTATCTTTCAAAAAGATATCTTACTGTTGTTCCCAATGATCAATCATAAGTATTACTTTTTTACTTGACTATTTTTCTTCTATAAATATCTTTTCATTCGGAAGACAAGGTGTAACTCATCTTTGGAGGAAGAATTTCATCCTCCGACAATCACTAATCATATTACAATCATATTGTGAGTGGTTGAGTAGGCAACCGATCTTCTCAGGTCTCAGTCATATACGCTCCCATTTGACATATTTGCCTATCTTGGCAGTTGAGGTCAAGTTGTTTGGTTTGAATCGAGCTACACAATCGTTCTAGCACGTTGGCACAGATCATACGTGACTGAACTAAATCGAAAGAAAAATGGTAGAGGAATTTTATGAAATTTTTGATTAATCATCCATCTAATGAGTCCAGCTACATCAATGGTTTGGATCATTGAATCATTTGGTGAACTTATGAGTCCCAGAAGCATTTTATAATGTTATAAAATATTAATTTTATAAAATATATTTTAAATAAAATAAAATATAATATATATTAAAAATGTTTGCAAAAATCATTTTTATGTGGTTTTTAAATAGTCCCACATGGGAAAGGGAAGAAAAGATTTCTTGGTTTAAATGAAAAGTGTGGAGTACCTTATTATTTGCCTACCTAATCCATGGGCTCGGGCTTCGTCTCGGTCTCAGTTATGGGCTCGGTGCGAGGGTGTGGGCATGTGAGGCAGTGTGGCTGTAGAGGCGCTAGTGGCGCACTTTGCACTTCGCACATCCGCATCGTGTCGCAAAGGGTCGCTCCTTCGCTAACCGGAGTGAGACATGTGCGAGTCGCGATGTGACTAAGTAGCTAAGGCGAGTGGCTAGTTGGAAGTGAGACTAGAGGACTGAGAGAGAAGTCCTTCAGTATATATAGAGGGGCTGAATATAACTGTTGCAGCAGATGTGTAACAACCATGTAATTAAGTGCAGAACTATGCTCTAACTGCTGTATGACTAGCCCAATAGTTAGAAAATGGCTAGCCAACTCTCACAACATTCAGCATGCAGCTGCTGTTATGAGTCATGCACAACAGTCAGAAAACGGCTAGTTTGCTAACAGCTAGAATTGGCTTAATGAGATTTATTTCCTTGGACCATACCCCCAGCCACCAATGCCTATATAAGAGAGCCTGGATGGGTTTTCAAACAATCATTCAACCCACTCCAGCAGAACCATACGAACTGAGCCATAGCTACTCCTCTCTTATACTCCAGTAAGACAGCAAGGTTGAACCATTGCTTGAAGAATAGACCAGCGGTGTGGTCTAGAACGGTTCAATTGAACCAATAACTGAAGAACAAGAAGAACAGACCAGTGCAGTGGTCTTACGTAAAGAAATCTTCTTCTCTCGTTTTCTTTCTGGGATTTTTTCTTTTTCTGTATTTCTATAAGACTGTGTAACAGAGTTCCAGTAGTGGGCCTTCGTGTTTGCTGAACGCAGAGCCACATCAGGTTCATCTTATCCTTGAAGCGGTGTGCCTATAATCTTTCAGCATACTCAATTCACTTGAGTACAGGCAAATAATGCTTTAAGGACAGCGTCCCAGATGTGCTTTAACCTATTATTTTTTTAGATCAACTTAGATTTTCAATTTTCATATTTTACAGAAAAAAACTATTTTGTAAATATCCAACATATAATATACCTCTATTTTTCAAAAAGGATGGTTCCAAGTTCCGCAAGGCAATCCATTCTAGCCTTCTCAAAGGATTTAGCTTGGACATGTGATCAGAAGCCCACGGAATTTCGTCCCATCTCTAATGTGTTTAATAATTTTCGTTTCTTTATAACCAATGATCAGTTGCAATTACAGGTGAACACGAACCGGGCTAGCCCAGTTAACTAGCTCGACTCGGCCCGACCCGGAACTGAGTTCGGTCCGGGACGGGCCATTTTCTTGCTACGAGAACATCCAAAATTCGGAATATCTACCCCTTGAATGCTTTCACGTTTATATATATATATATATATATATATATATATATATATATATATATATATATATATATATATATATATATATATATCCTAAATCCTTACCTTGACCATTTGAACTTGTTATAATATCTGAAACTGGTCCGAACTAGCCGGATTGCTGATTGGGCCGAGTTCGGGCTGGATATGTTGGCCAGTGACTGGGCCGGGCCGGGTTCGGGTTGGGTTTAGCTGGTGACCAGGCCGGGCTGGGTTGAGCCTAGTTCGACTTGGTTCGGCTCGATGTACACCCCTACCTTGCAATCCGAAGACTACTAACCAAGCATGCAAACCATCTTTCCTACCAACGGTCACATGTTGAGGACATTTGTATGAGTTAGACTGTTAGCCGTCCAATTATCTGAACTGTTTGATGTGATTGATGAGTGGACGAGCCCTCTTTCTTAATTGGCCAGGGAATCTTCCTCATGTAGCCACTTTTTAAGTGGTTTGGATGGCCACTTTTATTTTTATTTTTATAATCCATTATGTAACGCACATCAATCACCCATCTAGTGTGCTCCACCACTACAAGGACTTGTGAGTGATGAGATAGGTAAGAGCATGACTTTTATGGAGCTAGGTGTGTTGGACGCAGATTTTGTAGTGAGTGAGTAAACACAACGGGCCCACTAGTGTATGTGTTTTATCCACACCTTCCGTCCATTTTTCTAACTCATTTTACTGCATGATCTCATACATATAACATATGTTAGAAATAGTGGACCAAAAAAATACATTGGATACTTGATCAAGGGGGTGGACGGTTTAGATCTGCAATATGGTACAAGTTGGGGCCCAAAATGTGTGGCATAAACACTATCTATATATGCTCTGTTGGAGCACCATACCTATTTAAGTAGTTGGAATCGCAGGAGTTTCTCACTTTCGGATGCGGATTGCGTCCGACCCCCGCCGGACAGTAATCCGTCCGGGCAGGGCTATATGAGGCCAACCGTGATGTAATTGTTTTATCCACGACGTTCATCATTTTTTTCAGATCATTTTAAGATATGGCCCAAAAAATGAGGCAGGTTCAATGCTTAAGTTGACCAGAAATTGGGGATTGAACTTCCACCATTAAAAACTTCTTCGGGCTGTAGAAGATTCGGATCAAGCTGATATTTGTGTTTTCAATGCATCCAAGTCTACATGACCTTATGAATAGGTTCAATGGTAAAAAAAAATAAAATCACGGTGTCCCTTAGAATAAGGTTTCAACGGAGGGTGTCATTATCACTGCATCTTCCTTTGGTGTGGCTCATTTGAGATGTGGAGCGGCCTTATTTTTATAATTATATCTTAAAATGATCTTAGAAAAGTGATGAATGGCGTGGATAAAACACTTACATCACGGTGGGCCCACAGCGTTGAAATCGGCAACCATCCATCAATGGTAAGATGTTTTCGACTGACCTAATTCCATATAAATCATGACCCATCAATGGTAGGATGTACGAGCATGACTTTTCCAGGGCTAATTGCGTTGGAAGCGGATCATGATGTCATTGAGTAAACACTGTGGGGCCCACTGTAATGTATGTGTTTTATCTCCGCCATCCATTCATTTTAAGGCACGCTCCCACACATGCAACACATTGAGGAAAATTGAGCTTGCATGCTAGCCTAACATGTTTTGAAATGCATTGTTTTATCCCACGTAAATCACTTTTATTTTTATTTTTATAATTTATTAGTCTTTCCCTGCACATGTGGCGTGCATGTATCTCTCACCTGGTATGTTCTACCACGACGGGACCTGCGAGTGATAGGATACGTAGGAGCATGACTTATTCAGGGCCTGGTGCATTCAATCTCATTTTAGGACATGATACCATATATGCAATTAAAAAAGCCAAGCTCACATGCTAGCTTAACATGTTTTGAAATCCATATTAATATTCAAATTGAGTCACTTCTTTATTTTTATTTTTATAATTTATTAGATTATCCCTACATATGTTACACACATGTATCACTCATCTAGTATGCTCCACCATAACACGGACTTGTGAGTGATGGGATATGTAAGAGCATGACCTTTGATGTGGATCGTCCATCATGTTGTGTGTAGCCCGCTCTATATCAGTTGTCCACCATGTGCGCCCCACCTTCAATGTGGGTTGCCCATCATGTTGTGTGTCATTTATCAATAGATGCCGACCTTTGATGTGGATCGTCCATCATGTTGGGCCACCCTGACAAGTGATTGTGGGTCGTGCATTTCAGGCCTAAGCCCGGGTTGTGTGCCTAGCTAATAGGTCCAAAGCCAAGCTGGGTGGGCCACCCAGCAAAATGCTGCCCCCAATTTCAGACACATGTACGAATGACCCACTATACATGTGGTTTGCGTTTATCTCAATTTAGATCGTTCAAACTTCAGATTGTGGCCCACTAAGAAAGAGGCCTCGCCTACAAAACATATTCAGTGGATGACATTAACTGAAAATTTAGATCAATGGCCATAGTTGGTCAATCTGGTCCACTCCCCGGGTAGGCCATGATGCAAAAGAAATAGATGTTTTAGCTGTCCAATTTGTTTACTAAAATAATGGTCGGCTTGGATTTCACTGCAAATGCAAGATTGGAACAGGTGCTGGTGTAAAACTGGCCCATGCACGATTGGGCCCATGAACTTGATGGGTCTGTTAGTAACTGGGCTTGAACTTTTAGAACCGACCCGGCCAAGGAAACTAGGAAGGATGCAAAAGCCAGGTCTGAGATTGGGCTGGGCCCACCTATTGATACCCGCCATGCATCTCAAATGGTCAGACGATCACAGCCGTTCCAAGAGGAGGGATTGACAAATACATGGCAATCAAATCAGGCGTGGGCCGTTGGCATGTGTAAGGTCCCTTCCTTTTGGTTGATGGAGTGGGCCAGGCCCATCAAAGATGCCCGATGAGAGAAGAATCCAAGCTAAAACTCAGGCCCAACAAACTGTCACAACTGGAATCAGTTAAATGAACGTCTTGTGCCCTTCACATATGAAATATGTACCTGCAATCCCTGCAATCTCATGTTGGCTATAACATAGTCGGAGAATCTGGACCGTCAAATTTTTTTATGGTGGGGCCCACCATTTGGATGTCTATGGAGGCACATCTACAATGGTGTCCAAACCAAGATGGATTATTGCAACATGACCCCAATAATGAGGAAGATACAAAACATAAATGGGCCCCAATAGGAAACAATGGTGATGGGCTCATGCCCTAAAATGAGCTGGCAAAACGGATGGACGGCGTGGATATACAACACATACATTGAGGTGGGCCCCACAGTCACGACCTGACTGAATCTGCGTCCAGTATTTTTAGCGTTATACTAACATAGGTTGATTGCTAACATGACAACCATCAGAAAGATATAGAATTTTGTGTGTACCTTGAGGCACATTTAGATTCTCAATCTTGATGCTTCTTCCCGTCTTACAAGACAAATGGGCCCCACAGGGTCACCCCCAGAGCGTTCGATCACCGTGGATTGAATTTCTTGAGATCCAGACATCAAATTGCCTTGAAACTTACGGGATTCTTCATCTTGGTGGTCGACTTAACGGAGCAGATATGATGAATGAGCTTATCATCCTGGTCTGGCTACATTTTCCATTAGATTGTGATGTAGAGCGGGTGTGGACAGTTTCATGGCCAAGATGAATCAGAAAAGGCCCGGTCGACGACAGAAGTGATCCGGACTATCAGACTTTAAATCGAACGTATCTCGCAATTTGGACCGTTAGACCTTAAAGAACATCTGATTGATGGTCGTTTCTTGTTTTAATTCCGTTTTTACTATAAATAGTAAGTTTTAGTTTGATTATAACTCTTCATCTGTGGGGATTTAGGAGTTGCGCCCAACATGAAAAGTACTTACAATAATTCGAAGAACAGCGTGGTGAAGCCAAGTAGGACACTTACTATTTTTGGCCGAAAACCTTGTGCACTAGTGAAAATTATAACCATTTTTAAATAGTAAGTTTATTATTTATAGTAAGTTGCGAATTCTAGGTGTTTTAGTTGTAGTTTGATTCAAAAATTTCTCTCATTGCTTAGTATCCCTATTTAAAGGGTTGTGAACTCGTTTATTTCATTCATCAATCAAATTATGAATTTTATAGAATTTATTTATATTTTTCTTATTTTTTCCTCGTGCATTCGAGAAGTCTCTATGAGGAGTATAGAGAAGCTCTATGGTTTCGGAGTAGTTATCCTTGAGGAAGACAGTGATCGCCCTCATCATGTTCATCCTTGCGTAATATAATTGGAGTAAATCGATAAGTAGGCCCTACTAATTTGATAGGCAAGCATCTTTTGACAATCAACAACAACAAGAATTAGCCGTTGCTCAGCAATCCTGTCATTAATCTGTCACTTCTTGTTGATGTTATAATCTAGTTGTCCTTGTCAGCCTATTGAACACCTGTAAAACAGAGAGAAATAAGAGGTCCTGGTTGTAGCCGGGGGCCGTCCAATGCCTGAGTCAGTGTAGAGTTGCAATGGGTGTAGTCGGGCTAAGGTCATTTAGCATACCTTTTTTTGTAAGGAGTATCTGTTGAGGGTCAAATATTGCATATTAGACTCCAGTTATTACCTGAATTACGAACATGATACTGTTTTAATGGGCTATTTTAATCGTGTTTGTGATTGAAGGAGAATTGACGAGCATGGATTGAAAATGATGCTAAAGGTATGGATTTGACGCTCTAGCATCAATAAGGCATTGGACGGGACTCCATGGGACCAAGATTGAGGATTGACACACCAGAGATCAGAGAAATTCCAACCACTTACTTCAAACAGGCCTAAAAAATGTCCAAAATGTAAGATCACAATGTTTCCACCATCTGATCGACTCGAAACTTCATACATGGTCTGAGGACCATAAATTAACTGTACACGTCTAATTTAAGCCATTGGATCATTGTAGAAGTGTCCAAATGGACAGATCAGGCCATAAATTCTTGATTTGGGGCCCACCTGAGATCTGGATATGATTCAAAGTTGGTCTCATCCCATCTGGTGAGGTGATCAAATAGATGGTCGGAGTAGATTTGGCATATATATCACGGTGGACCCCACTACAGATTGGATGTGCACAGGGCAGATGTGCGTCGGACGTGCACCACGAGTCCAAGACGGTCAAACCGCCTTGGACCCGAACTCCTTCCAAAAACGGCAACTGCCAGAGCATTTTTCAGAAGTTGGTGGGCCACCATCATGGACCATCCGTCTAATCTAAACCGTCCATCAGGTAGCCTGGACAAATCCGTCCCAACCCAAGAAATTTCAGGAGAAACAGTAAGCAGGTACACATTCAATGTTCAGCCAAAGTTAGCCTCTGCACTGCAACATTAATAGGAAGTTGACCGTTTGAGGGACATTGTGGGCCACTATCAAGACTCCTCTGAACAATCTACACCGTTCATTTGTTTAGCCATAAAAAAATAGACCGTAAGGACGTTCTCCCTTTTTGAAGGAGAAGCCTTGTGCATTGAATATGCTAGCAGAATTCCTGTCTTTCCGATTGGTTACGCAAGACAGCTGGCTGTGTCGTAAAGAGGTCTTCGTAGGAGGATCCGTAGGGAGTACGCCACACATGGAGAAAGGTTGAGAGAAAAAAATAGAAAGAATCTTCGCAGGAAATCCCAGAATCAATGGGATTTCCATTGCGCATGCGAACAGGGCAGCCATCGCTGTGACTTGATGTGGCCCACATCTGTGATCGGTCTGGGTAATCCAATCCATTTATCATGCTCATAGGATAGGTTCAGACTATCCTAGCTTGTTTCACACTGAGAAAACATCCACAGCGCACACAAACTAATCTGCAACCGGTCACATTGCAAGGACTTTTGTGCAATCGTGTATCTTCTCTTCTTGCGCACGAAATTCCTTCACCGACTGATACAAGCCGACCTCCAACATCTATAAAAGAAAGAGACGTGAAGAGAGAAGGCATTCAATCTTTGGACGATTGCAAGGGAGAGAGAGAGAGAAAGATAGAGAGTAGTTTCTGTTTTTGTTTTCTTTGGTTTTTGGAGAGTTCCGGCCGCATTATGTCGGGCTAAATCTCTTAGCTAGGGCTAAGAGGTGAAGCTTATAGCGTGATGGGAGAACTATTTGCTTGTGCCTTTTGTTTAGACTAAACTACTGTTGATTTTAGTAAATTAAGGGAATGTTTTTAGTTTTAATGGTCTGTTGTGACTAAAATTACAATGGGTCTGCGATAGCTTTGAGCATGTTCCTTTCCTTTTTTATGTTTATGACGTCAGGAAGCCCTCTTGTTCACCATCGTCTCCTGGGCATGATCGGATGATGATACCCTTCCTAATCTTCATATCATGTTGATTGGTTATTAATTAGTTTAATTCTGTTGTTTACTTTGTCTCCTGGGCATGGTTTGGTGATGGAGTCCATTCTAATTCATATACCTTTCATCTCTTGAAAACTAGAAGAAAGGAAGATCAATCTTGATTTTTATGGTTACACCCTTCAACTGGATGAAGATAGACTCCAAGTCCAGATGAGTTTTTGATGCAAGCATAAGATCTCCCTGATCTCTATAAGTAGATTCTCTGAATCCCTAGTTTCCTACCTTTGAATTCTACATATTTTAGTTTACTATTTCACCATTATTCCTCAAATCCACCTGATTTAGATTTCATCTTTTTCTAGTTCTAGTTCTAGTTATTTTCAGATTACGTACAAGGTTCAGTCCCTTGGGATTCGACCTCAGTCTCACCGAGTTTATTACTACATCACAATCCTATACTTGGGGAGTGAACAGTATCTCTATTAGGGGTGTACATCGAGTCGAGCTAGCCTCAACTCAACTCGGCTCGGCCACTGGTTGACCTCAGCTCGAACTCGGCTCGGCTCAATCCTTGAGCCTGACTGGCTAGCTCGGCTCGGTTCGGTCAGCAGCTTGGGCAAGGTCAGGCCAAGTTCGAGCTATGTAACACCCGAAAATTTGGGGGTCGTGCATACACTCGACTCCCAAGTTTCTGAGTATCACTTATACTAATTTTTACTAATTTGCGTTTAATCAGGTTAAAATGCGCAGCATGGAATTTCTTAGAATATAAAATATAATCACAATTGGTCTATTGAAATGAAAGAGGTCAATATATATATATATATATACACACACACACACAAGTCCAAAAAAATGTAAATGGGTCGCTCAGGGCGTTGCCCAATAAAATCACAAAAGAACGACAAGTCCAAAAGAATAGTGCACTGAGTCCACCACTCAGCAATCCAAAATAGGCAGCAAAAGTCTATAATAAGCCGCCTATCAGCTGGAAGTAGGACAGCTCATCCTCCTCGTCAATGTCAGCGCCGCTTGGCTCGAACTCATTGTCACCTGCAGCTACTGAAGAGTCTGGTTGGTGTTTTAAAACACCATGCCAGAGTGGGAGTGAGTGATCAACTCAATGGGTACTATTAGTCTTAAGTTACAATAGACATCAATTAAATTATGGATTTAATGAAAGGTAATACAGTCATAAAAACTAACTAATCTTGTTAATGCATGTGCATGTATAATGATATGATGCATGCCCTCACAACAACACTCCCTTAAGCGACTCCATCTAACGATCGCATATGACCAACACTCCCTCATTGCAACCTCGACTGTGAGTCGCCACCCTAACTAGTGCGATGCATGAATAATGTTAACCAAGTATTTAGTTAATTCCCTTCATCTAACTGATTGAGGAAACTAGTACACCCCAAGTATCAATGCCCTCAACTAGTTGCGAAGTCTAAGCCCCTCAACGTACGAGGTCATTGCTCTGCGATCCTTGATCCCGTCGGGTTCCTCATCCCCGACTTCAAGTACATGGGGAGTGCTAAGAAAAGGGATCGCTCGCGGTCACTACGGGGAGACTTGTCACCCCAGCGTAGGCTGACAGCTCGGCCACAGTGTCTCATTCAACTATGTCCGGCTCACAAGTCGATGAATCGGTTCCAATTAGTTATCAATGGGCTACAACGGTTGTAGGGTGTTATAGGTTTTATACATATATGAACAAACAGGGTTAACAAACAAGGTTGGTCAGTAAGTAAACTATGCCGCTCGAATTCAGGCGAGTACGTGACAGACGACATCGGGTACGAGCGACCCATGTAGTCGAACTACTGCCGCCCATATACACCCGCCCAAATCCACGAGTTTAGTCTCAGGATAGTCCTACCAACGGGACCACTTACACTCTCCTCATGTTCCTGACCAACCCAAGGGTTTGATGGTAATCCACAACATGCCAACGGTCAGGGTCATCAACTAACATAAGCAATACCATGCATCCATATTTCCTAACACACAATTCAAATTTTTCCTACAAAGCAAGCTAACAATATTATGAAACAAAGGTGCATGTGTGGTCTGTGGGTTAGTGAGGAAGCTAAGCATTTCATATATCTTATACAACTAAATTGCACTAGAGTTAATGAATCATACATGCCATAAGGTAACATCATATAGGAACCAAATAAGCCATGAACATGCAATCATCCATTTATAATAAATCATGTGAGAGGCAACAAACATTTCCTAACTATTCTACGTAAATTGAGAGGATCAAGGGTAAGGTCTTTCCTAGATTTCCTCTAAATTCTCCAAATACATCATCCAAGCAATCAAAATTATTAGATTCATAATAAAATTGCTGCTAGGCCACCTAAGGATAATAGTCCACACCTATATATCGTTGAAGATTTGAAAAACGACCTATGAATGCAGAACTCGGTGTCGATCAACCGGAATCCTAAGACAATGTACTTGCATGTTAGAATTCCATGTGAATCCACCCTTAACATGTGAAATTTCTAAGAGATGAGGGTTTACCTACTCAATCGGTGGAGAGAAGCTCTTCCAGTTGTGGGTGAAGGATTTGTTGAGGAAGAGGTGAGGAGTTGTAAGAATCGGTCTCCTTTGGGCCCCACTAGAGCTATGACCTACCTTCCCTCTTCTTCACTCTCCCTTCCTCTCTTCTTCCTTTCTTCTTTCTCCCTTTTCTCTCTTCTCCCTTTCCTTTTTTCTAGGGCAAAATCGTATGGGGAGAGGGGTGCCCAAAAAAAGCTCCTTTTATAATGTCAGATTTGGTGCAAATGGCCCCAAGTGTTAGGTTTTTACTATACTAGCCCTATGGGAGAATTTTTCTAGCCTCTAGGGCCCAATATGGGGTGTACAAGTCGATATACACCATAGGATAGTTAGCCCTAATAATGATCTACGTATATATATGATTGGCCTGCCATTTGGATGCGCCGATCGACAGATATGATTAAAAGTCTATTCAACGGTCACTGATGGTCGATCGGGGCTGTGAAGTTTGATCATAAAACGACGGTCCGAAATCCTCAACTTTGCCTAAGAGTGGACGACCTAATTCACTTAAGTTTCACCTTCTTTCTTTATAATATTTGCACTTCTCATACACTCGTCCTTTGACTCAAGTTGAGCGATTCTGAATAGTACCTATGTCCGACTCCCGTGATAGATGTCAAGCCCAGTAAGACGAACATTATTCTATAGTTTTGAAACTAGTGGCCCGCCAACGAGTGGTTTAGAGCTTATTTAGAAAATCAGGGCATTTCTGGAATGAATTAGGTATTGAGATTTCTCGTGGGCAATGATTAGGGTTTGGATTAACTATATTCATAGTGTGACCTGTTTATAATTAGTAAAAGTGGAGATTTGGTCAAGATTACTCTAAACCGTCGGTTTTAGGCTAAAAGAGTAACAGAGTTGATTGGGTCTATTAGTCAAGATCCGGGCCTTATCTGACTCGGCTTTGGTTAGATTTTTACTTCAGTTATAATTGTCTTGATTAGTTAGTGATGGGTCGGTTAGATTTGGGCCCTATGTGAGTAAATCATGGGGCTAAACTTGGTATTCAAGTAATCGGGCGGATTCGTTGGCTTCCTACAGTTGATTAATCGGACTTGTGCAGTTCTTTACTGGTTCCACTCGTGCGTAAACTAACATTAAGTGTTAATGGTCAGTAAGTGACAATATAAGTTAATTACAAAAAAATTTTTAGGATTTTTGAAAATCCATAACAGTGAAAATTCAGGATGTTACAAGCCAAGATCGAGCCGAGTTCGTCATTAAGGCATTTCTCAAAACACCTGAACTGCAACTTCGAAATCTCATTATTTTACAAACAGAGGCAATGGTTTTACAGGTATTTTATTAAATACCTTCTAAGCAAACAAAAAAACCAAGAAAAATAAAAACAAAATGGGTATTTGTTTCATGTACATACCTTCCTTGCCACCAGCCACATTTCGTTGAGTCATTTTATCAAACAGTTGGTGAGCAACATCAATGGCAAAGTAACCGAGTCACCGAACTGGTTCGATCTAAGTTGAGTCGAGCTAGGGCCTGCTCAAACTCATTTTCGAGCTCAAAAAATCAAGTCGACTCGACTCGTACTCAGCTTTGAATCGAGTTGAATCGAGCTTTTTCGAGTCGAGTCGTACACCCCTAGTCTTTATTCATAACCCTTTGACACTACTGTATGTGACAGTAAATTTGCTAGATAGATATGTATCATAGAAGGGGTATTTCCCTCTATATACTGCGCTCATCTTAACATGATTCTCGACGATGATCTTGGATAAGAGGGATGTGTAATCCTACCCATATACAAAGGGGATCTTCCCTCCTTTCCTGTGGTATCCGAGGCTAAGGTTGATAGCTAAGGTCAACCTCTGAGTGGATGGATGAGGCCGACCTTTGAGGTCAGGGCCCTTGGCCGAAGCTAGTCCTCGAAGTTGACGATCAAGGTCGCCCCTTTAGGTTGGCAAACAAAGTCGTCCCCTTATTTGAGACCACGGGGCATCAACTAGGAAATTGATGCCGTCATTCATGGTTGCCACTGGGTTGGTCGTGGGGCTCGGGGTCGGCATCTAAGGTCCAGCTCTTATCCAACCCCATGTCCAAGCCAATTCCTTCATTATTTCTATCTAGCTTGTTCCCGTGTTTGATCAGTTCAATTTTATCTACAACACTTCTCACCATGGATTGAGCATTTTTACCTGAAAACTTTTCATGGCAACACTAACTTTTAGTTCTGATCGTTGATCCCATGCCCAAATCAAGGACGATAGACGAAGGGAACTTGACAAGCCAATGAAATAACTCCCGGGCCTTGACAAGCCCATTCATCCATAGCTTACACGGCAAATACTAATCAGGAAACACACACGTTCCACGTGCGCGCAGGACGAGAGACTCTCATCAGATGGTACTGGTGAGAAGCTCCCTACCGTAAAAATCAGACAAACCCACACGTGGCAACACATGCACGGGAGCTGATTAGGTCTTACCCGAGTGGTTGTTGCCGTGAAGGTGGGGCCCATCTTAACCTGTGTGTGTTGTATATCCACACCATCCATCAGTTTTTCCCACTCATTTTAGGGCATGGATCGAAAATTGAAGCAGGTTCAAATCTCAAGTGGACCACACCATAGGAAACAGTTGCCATTGAACGCTAACCATTAAAAACTTCCTAAGGCCCACCTTAATGTTTATTTGATATCCAACCTGTTGAGAAGGTCACAAACACTGGACGAATGGAAAACACAAATATCAAACATTTGTGGATGAGCTTGAAAAACTGATGGACGGCGTGGATACACAACACCTAAATCAAGGTGGGTCCCACAGTCAGGGCAACACGGCAACACCTGATCGGCTCCCCACTTGCACCAGCCATACTATTGGCTGGCATTTATTAAATTGTTGCTGGCTAATTCCACACGCGTGCGGGAGCAGTTCACATCCATACACGGGCACATGGTTCATAATCTGACACGTGTGTGAGATCAGTTCTTTCCATCAGGTGAGAAGTGTTTAGATCTTCTGGCATAAAAGTCATGCCTCTTCACGCCTAAGATGAAGCCAAAGCGTATCAAAACAAATGAACGGCTAGAGAAAGAACTTTGACGGTCAATGTACTTTGAATTCTGGTCCATCTAAAGCGTGAAGTTGTTTGATTTTTTAGTCAGAACATCTAAACATTATTTCAAACTTTTTGAAAAGCTCAGATCTCACACACGTTTCATATCTGCACGTGTGCCAGCGTGTGGATGTGCATGGATCTAGACACTGGATTCAGCGAGCCTCTGTTTTGTAAGTCAGTGGCCCACCTCGGCCTAACTGACAAATGAACCAACAAAATTTCTGGGCCCACAAACAGATCACCCAATGAACATCCGGCCTTCTAAACACACGTAAAAGTTGGCACGTGTGGTACGCTTGTGTTTGATATGGCCTCGTACAGAAAAATAGAGAGGGGTGTCAATGGGCCGGGTCGGGCTTGAATATTGGAACTTTCAATAAATTGGCCCGATGGCCCGACCCGAAATATTTCAAAATCCGGGCCGATACATGCCCTAAGCCCGGAACGGCCTGTTTACAGCCCCAAAAATAGTTAAGCCGTCCGAAGAGTGAAATAATCCATACTCATGCACTTAGAAATCTTATATGTGGATCATATCCAATTCATGTAAACCGTCCAAACAATGGGACACACTTCTCACGCCTCAGTATCCTAAAATCTCACTGAGAAAATGTTCAAAATTTTCTCACTGATGGAAATGCAATGGACGGTTAAAATGAGAAGTACCCAACGGTCGCATTCAATGCAATAAATATCTATTAATCAGTGGTTGAGATTGCTCAACCGATACCCTATGTAGGCCATAAAATGCCAATGTCGGTCAAACGTTTAAAAGGTTTAATTTCAGTTACACGTATGCGTAGTTGGCAATTCCATAAATGCACGAGTATGAAATATCACACTACGCCAGAGCATCAAAATACTCCAATTTTTTTCCGCAATGACTACTTGCCTACGAGCCTATGGCTCGGTCCAATTTCAAACCCTACCCATTTTAAAAGAGACTAATACTAGCAGTGGAATGATGATACGCAGCCACTAAGAAATTACTTAGGTACTGCATACGTGGTATATAAATAATTAAAATTAAACGGTCCAGATTATAAGTTCAAGTTCAAATGTATCATGCACCAAAATATACGCTTACTTGACTTTCTGAATATCCGATTAGTGTTCATTTATCAGACGGTTAAAAATGAATAATATCCAATGGTCCAATTTCAACAAAGGAGTGTCCATGAATCAGAGGTTAGGATTATTCAAAAAATCTGATTTTGATCTTTTAAATTGAAGACAATGCGTTCTACAATTTAGTCGGTTTAATTTAATTTTAGTTATTTTATTCCATGTTTCTGAGTGCCAGCGTATCAAACTTCATACGCTGCCAGAGCATCAAGTAACTTACCTTAGAAAACGGTAAACCGAGTCGGGGCCGGTCATTCACCTGGTCGGGTCAACCCACGAGTTTTGTTCGTTCGTTGACTTCAGATCCCCCACTCTACGCAATCTCTTCCCTCGATTTCCGGCTTTTCCATGGGATGCTTTGCCTCCGCTCCAAGCCACCTCTCCACGCGCATCTCAAGATCCGGACACACGTGCCAACCCCACCTGCGTTGCATAACGTGTGGGCCCCACCATCCAATGGCCTGGATCCAAAGAAAGTCAAGAGTCAACTATCAAGTGGGCCAGACAGGCACGGAAAAAATGAGGTTTTATGGTCATTTTTATTTATTTGACGGTCATGATGTTCTCCCAGATCATATGGAAGGAGAGATCCAAGTGATGGACGGCTCGGATGCTCCACACAAAGGTCATGTTTTAGCGCGTGTGAGCTCGTCTGGAAAAGTGCGCGTGGGATTGGGATAGCTGTTTTTAGTGGGCGACAACTAATACTCATGGCTCATGAATCCTCGTGCCACGTGTTGCGAATCGGATGGCTTGCGACATCGAGATCCTCGCGATTTAAATTAATCTAGTCAACTAACATTATGGCTCTTCGTCCGTTGGATGGTTCTGACTTTTATCCAACGGCTGTAGTCTCAAACCGGCTTTACCCGGTTCTAGAAGCGAGGAGAGTTGGTCAACAGATTGATTGCAAAAGCAACGCCTCTGGGTGGTCCCCACAGGGAGTCAGGTGCTCCATTTTCTCGGCAATTTCTCGGAGATTCGGAGGCATTGTCTCAAGAATTTCTCGTCAATAGTAATCGTCCTTTATGGTGTGCGTTTGCAACCATCTGCAGATACGATCACATTGGATGGTGCTCTTTCACTCAAACACCGGATATGTGGGCCCTAGGGCTGAAATTGGGACGGGTCAGGCCCACCAAGGACGTGTGTTGGGAACGACCTGAGCCCGACAATAGATTGTGGGCCCCTTTCATCTGTCCAATTTACGGCTATGATGATCGAATGGTTAGAAATTTTAGTGGAATTGTTTGATGTTTGTTTGGATGAATACCATATTCATGAAATTAGCAATTTTTTTCAATTACCAAGTTTATAAATCAGACAATTAATGTGTTTGATTAACCTTAATCGCTGAAATCACAACCGTCCAATTAAGAAAAGAGGCATAAAAAATGAACTTCGTAATTGGGAAAGCTAAAAATTCCCTGATCCATGAAGTTGAGAGCACTCTAATTTTAATTCTAACCAGTGAGACGTTGATCTTCTGCTTCATGGCTCTAGAATCTCCTTAATACGACAATCTTAACCTTGTAATTTGAGGCCCACATGTGGACGGTTAAGAAGAGATACACGAGAATGGTCCATGTCTGATTAAAAGATTTTATAATTTGTTCACTTGAATCTTGAATGTAACAATCAAAGAGAGATATTTGGGGCATTCTCAAAATTTTGGACTCAACAAATCAATGGTGTAGATTAATGAACCATTGGCCCCACTTGATAGAATTTAAAACCCATGTATGCCTTTCAAAGATGTGGCCCATACCACTATATCATTCCTCATTTCCAAAATAGGTGTAAGCGTCCAACACCATCTAAGGTGGTTGGGGCTGCGGTTGATTTTGGGCTTGCATTTTGAATCAGTCAAGTTGGAAATGTTGTGCTGACTTACGTAATTTTGATTTTGATTTTTTTTTTCAGAGCAGGTCCATCACATTGACAATACTACATGTGTTACATAATGTTTTCTTTTAAATCATCTTCTAGAAGATGTTATGGTCCAAAATTTCTATGGCTATGGATAATTTGGACCACTCAATTGAATTACTCTTTGGTTGACAACGACCTCCATTTGTTGACTATAATAAAATAGTCTATTATTGATTTTGTTCTCAACAAGAAAGTGATTTTCTTCGCTTGTCACTGTTTGGAGAGGTGGTCCATTGCGGTAGGCACGTGGATTCATTTACGTGCATTGATAGTAATGTGGAAATCTAGTAAAGGTTAGGAAATGTTGTGGCGGAGGCTGCCATTCATTATTCTTATTTTTCTCTTTTGTTTTTCTTTTTTAAGGGAGCGGTTGGTCTTCTCACAAGGTGTGTGTGAGTAAACTCTAAAAAAGTACTTTAATTATGTAAGGAGTTGGAGTTTTGGATTTGTAAATCTGTAATTATGAAAATTCAGAATATTTAAAAGAAATCACTCGGCTTTAATGTGATTTGCTCGCTTTTGGACGTTGTCCATACTATAACAAGAATACCGAACAATTAACTTCTAAAATACCTCAAATACTGTCTCGTTACACTGGCAGACTCTATGTACAAAGACCCAAACTACTATTGTGTGTCTAACCCGAAGATGCCCAGAGAAAATAATTTATGTAATTCTTTCTTACAGATAATTAGAGAGAGCCAAATTAATTGAATAATTAAAATCGGACTCAGAGAAGTTCTTTTATAGACTTCAAAGGAAATCGTGAATGGGCATGTAAGCACCCCTGCCAATGGGCATGGCTGTTGGGATTTCGGAAAAAACCTTTTAGTTTTTCGACTCTACTCAAAAATTCAAAAAGTG
The DNA here is from genome assembly GCF_029962835.1 of Magnolia sinica. Taxonomy (NCBI): domain Eukaryota; kingdom Viridiplantae; phylum Streptophyta; class Magnoliopsida; order Magnoliales; family Magnoliaceae; genus Magnolia; species Magnolia sinica. The sequence continues at coordinate 84,639,324 of NC_080582.1, forward strand.
ATTGTTATGATCAACCATTGAAAATTTTAAATTTCAAAAGGCAACAAAAAGTTTTGGGTTTTGCAAGCATACTAGCATCTTTTGCGAGTATACTTTTGGAGCTTCATGGAAGGTTTTTTTTTTTTTTTTTGGTGGGTTTGGTGATGAAAGGTTTCAGCCGATTTCTAGGGTTTCTATAAGAGATGAAGGTGAGGCATATTATTTGATTTCTCTCCCTTCTTATAACATGTCCTAAGCAATCCCATAACTGTTAGATGAAGAATAAAGTGTCTGGATTCAATCTAAGGTTTCTACTCGCATGAGCTCTCCACCAATGGATTTGGCTTATCGATTTCGAACAGTTGGTGATCTGCGTGCTGTATAAATAAAGGGTTGGGATGATTTACAACAAACGGTTAAGATGGCGAGAATAAACCATATATGGATCATCAACTCATTGCTTAAATAGATTTCTACTTTAGAAAAATCCACTTGCATGCTACTCGACTTGTGCTCAAGCGTGGTCCCACGCATTATGCAAACTCGTGAGGAATCACTCAGGGTTTGGTCGAATTTGAGTTAACTAGATTTTGGCTGGTTTAGATTTCCCATGTGACTAAGTGAGGTGGGCCACTAATCGAGCAAGTGGCGTTCGTCCATTTGAAATGGACGATGGTCGAAAAATGGTGAAAAGGAAGAAGGAATTTTACTTCTTTGGGCTCAGGTCAACCCCAGTTTGACCTGCTTATGGTTCAGTGCACAACAATGCACTCAGCCTAATGCTCACGCAGGGAGAAAGTGGGGGTCCACAACAATATGTGATCTAATCTGCATTGACAACCAGCTTCAACAACTTGAATTAGGTTCTAATCCATGAGTGTGGCATATCTATAGTCCAGGTGGACTACTATTGATTTATATGCCCAAATGATGATATTAGACTATCTAACAGTCAAATTGCTATCAAACCTAATCAATCCCAATCCCAAAGGGTCTTAAGGACTGTTCGAGGAAATATAACGACTGATGTTGTATTAGATAGTCTAATTTGTGAAATTAAGTGATTATTTAACTGACGAGACATCATAGACCTGGTGAATGGTGGATATGTTAATCAATGTCTTAAAATTTAGGGTGGACGGTTAGATTTAAGCTAGAATGTAAGTGGCGGTTGGGGTGGGTTACATATAATACACAATAATAATAAACAATACATATATATATATATATATATATATATATATATATATATATATATATATATATATATATATATATATATATATATATATATAATTTATTGAACTAAAATATCATATATACCAAACATCTTAAGAGTGAGGGCCTCATGTTAAGGGCCCGTTTGGATACCACCAAATAAGTTACTTTTTCTACTTAAAGCAATAAATAAGCAACTTATTTAAGATAAGTAACTTTTGTATACACACACACACATGCACACACCCCCACGCACTCATGCCATAGTGGTATTTCACCACCTATGGATACTCAAACCCTTGACCGGGTGTTGAAACTCCTAAGAGTCTACCACCCCTGCAGGAGTAAAGGTCCTTGTTTATAATTATTTATAACTCATTTAGTTAATGAGTTTTTTACCACCAAATAAATTACCTTTTCTACTTAAAGCAATAAATAAGCAACTTATTTAAGATAAGTAAATTTTGTTTATAATTATTTATAACTCATTTAGTTAAAAGTTTTTAATCACTTCAATTAATTTTTTAAAACATTTTTACTTTTTATGAGTTGCTAAAACTTGGTAGAGGAGATGAAAGAGAAAAGAAGTTGATAAGTATGCATGTTACCAGATCCACTCATCTTCTTAACAAGTAAAAACTAAAATAAGCTACCAGTGGCACGAGTAACTTCTCTCAAGACTCGAAAGATCCAAACAGGCCTCAAGGACCTGATATTACACAAAATCTCAATGATAGCATGTGTTGCATGTGCAAAGATGATTTGATATGTCCCACAGCCACCAAAATTGTCACTTTCCTTGGTGGTCCTAAAACCACCAAAATTGCCCCTTTCCTGTGAGGGTAGTTTGGGAGTACGTTGGACCACCAATTTAGGTGACCCAACCATCTTTTGAACCCATGCGTTTTTATTAGTGGGAGGTGGATGCAATTGAGGTGGTGGTTCGGTGGACTTCAATAGTCCACGTTGGATACTCTGTGCAATTTGCCACAGTTTATAAGATTGTGCGGACTCTTCCATGGTACATGTACCTTACATGTACTTCAATACAGACCATCCAGTCGTGGCCTATTATCTAGATTGGACAATCTGAACGGTTAAATCGGTGGCCATTGAATGGATGGTTAAAAGCAACAATCGGATTCGACAGTCTTATCTCAACAGATGATCAGATGCTTACGATCACTTAATCAAAGTGATTTTCCAGCTAGACTACGCAGATAGTGGGACCCACAGTTCGGACGGTCTGGATTATTTAAAACTCGCCAAAAGCCATTTAAAAGCAAGTTGCCACAGCGTAACTAAGTGTGGCAAATGACCAACGTGTCTCTGTCACCAAGGTCAAAATTTCCCACCATTGCGAAATATTCAAATTCTCGTGATATTTACATAATCTCGCGTTAAATAGAAAACCCTTTGCTTTTATTAAAGCGAAACGGCCCCACCACCTACTCCGTCTACGGAGCCGCTGATTTGTTTTTTTAGTCTTGAAAATCTCAAACCAATCTGAGCCGTCAGATCTCAAAGCTGGTTTGACTCTAATTCATTGATTTCCCTGCAACCGGTTCTCCCGGTTGCAACCGCCCGTCTCCTACATATAACGCTCTCGCCTCTCCATTCTCTTCTAACTCTTCTTCCCCAATCCAGAGCTTGAATCTGACTTTAATGGGAGTCTGAGAGCAAGCTTTCCATCTCAGCCGTCCATCTATCATCTCTTCTTCCAATGGCCGTTGATCTGATCGGATACTCGACGATGCAAGATCAGATGGCGATCCAAGAGGCCGCGTCAGCGGGTTTGAGGAACATGGAGCAGCTGATCTTTATGTTATCTCACCAGAACAATCACAACAAAAGCCCCGTGGATTGCAGGGAAATTACAGATTCTACCGTCTCCAAGTTCAAGAAGGTAATATCGATCTTGAATCGGACCGGACACGCCCGGTTCAGGCGCGGGCCGGCTTTGCCGCCGGCTCAGGCCCCGATCCAGACGCCACAGACTCAAACCCTAACCCTAAATTTCACAAAGCCGAGCCCTAATCCCAACCCCGCCGGGGAGGTTGCGACGAGCCAGTTCCCGCCGGTGGCCAAGGAGACCTTCAGCATCTCGCCGCCGATGTCGTCCGCGAACTCGTCGTTCATGTCGTCTATCACCGGAGATGGGAGCGTCTCGAACGGGAAGCAGGGATCTTCGCTCATGCTGGCGCCGGCGCCGGCCGTTTCTGCCGGAAAGCCGCCGCTTTCGTCGTCCTACAAGAAGAAATGCCACGGTCACGGTCACGGGCACTCCGATGATATCTCTGGAAAATACTCAGTCTCCGCCAGCAGCCGCTGTCATTGCACCAAGAGAAGGTACGCACTCACGAGATCTCCAAACACCCACGCAAGATCGCGATTGTGGCATGAGGTAACTAACGTGCGCCCGGCTTCGATGGCTGTAGATGCCGCCTAAGGAGGATCATGCCTTTTGGAACGGCTTGCCTACTGACATCTAGCCGTGCGGCGCACGTTAGCGAGTCGCATGCGGTGACGCTATAGCGGGATCTGATTCCTGCACCACCGCTACGCCGCTCCGGCACAGGATAGCGGCGGACGTTAGAAACCGTATTTTTGTAATTTTGTATTTATCGTTGAATGTCATGTATTGCAGGAAATCTCGCGTGAAGAAGACGATCCGAGTTCCCGCGATAAGTTCGAAAATGGCCGATATACCGCCTGACGAGTTCTCGTGGAGGAAATACGGCCAGAAACCCATCAAAGGGTCCCCTTACCCAAGGTATTTTAAACGTTATTTGACACTTGACAGTAATGACCCTTGCCACTGAAGATCCATTCTAAAATCTCTGTGGGCAGTTTTGGAAATACAAATGGCAGTTTCGTAATTTTCTAAAATCCTTGTGCAGGGGCTATTACAAGTGCAGCAGCTTACGTGGCTGCCCGGCGAGGAAGCATGTGGAGCGAGCGCCGGACGATCCGTCGATGCTGATCGTCACCTACGAGGGCGAGCACCGTCATTCCCAAACTGCCCTTCCCGAGGCAGGAAATCTCGTGTTCCACCCGTGAAATATGGGGAGAGAAAAGGAGTACAATTATGTAAAATCGGGGAGTTTTAGGGGTATTATTGTAAATTTAAACGGCAGCGACGGAATCCAACGTCTCTTAATGAGTTTATCATTTTTTTTCTCACTTACTGTAATCTAAATAGATTTGATTCTTTCTTTTGAAATCGTGTCCCGCGGGAGTTTGTCGTTTGCTGCACCTATGAAGTCAACAGAGCGAAAAAAAAAAAGAAAAAAAGAAGTAAGACAGAGAGGTTGGGGTTGTTGGGTGGTGGGCCCGGGATGTAAGTATTCTGGGAGAAGTGGTCAAAAGACATGATGGTGGTGGGGCCCACCCAACATTTGTCTTGTAGAGGGAGTTTGATGAGGATTCTTTCTTTTATAAGGTGGTGGGGCCCACCTCTTTTGTCTTGAATTGGCTGCCGCGACTTTGAGGGGTGAAAAGATGGGGCAGGTGGGGAGTGGGCCATGACGCAGACGTTTTGCTGTAATACTACGCAGGAAGACAAAAGGAGAGAGGACGTATGATGTTGAGAAGATGGACTTCATGCGAGTATACTTGCATTATATTATTTATTAAATGATCGAACGGTTTTCCAAGTCAAAAGGAAGAATAAGGCATGCGTGTGAGATATTCGGCAGGGAGAATCGCAGAGCGGCAATGGGCGTTCACACCGTGAAACGTGGCGGTTGGGGTGGGTTACGTTGCGTGTGGCCCACCATTAAAATTCGATGATAATTCATTGGCGTTTCGTGTGTTGACTGTGGCCGTTGAAAGTTTTCATTGTTTTTCCATTGATGATGGTCTATTTAGAGAGATGGGTTGTATTAAGTCCTTCTATCTCCTTTGCCATGTCAGGAAACCACAGATCTCATGCCCAACTTTTGGTGCTCCTTTGATTTGATGATTTGTGTTCTTTGTATGGTAAAAGGATGGTTGGATTTATGCCTTTCATAATTAAGATTATAAACACTAGAAAATGAATTCTGTTATAAACAATATGAGATTTTCATAATTTGAATATTATTATTATTATTAAGCTATTTGGGTGTTCACAAATAAAGGAAGCGGATCGATAATTCGTCCAGGCAGGGTCTCAGGGTCAGGGGCCATATAGCAGATAAAATGAGGCCAATTCAAGGCTCAAGTGAACCACTGAGAATTAGACTCTCACCATTAAAAACTTCTTGTGAAGTTTTGGATTAATTATATATTTGTATTTTCCTTTCATTCTAAGTTTATATGAATTTATGAACATATTGGATGGCAAATAGACATTACAATGGCTGGCCTCTGCTTTGATGCATTAATTTAATGCGTGAAGAAGGAGAGAGTACTTGGATGGGATAAGCATTTAATTCAGGAAGCAAGAGAAAGCATCAAGTATTTAATGCGCGTAGCAAGAGATAGGACACACACGGCTTCCACAAACAAGGGTGGCAATTGGCTGAACCCAAAGTCATGGTCTAGCCTAATATAAATCCCAATGGACTAAAGAGGCTTGACCTTGCCCTGGCTTAAGTGGGCCAGGCCAAGTCATGGCTTAGCTACTGTCAGGCGTTGATCAAACCAGGCCAATGCCGTCCTGTAAGTTAAAGATAAGTCAGAAGTAGGACAATTTGGTGACTGCTTCTTCTTTCTGAGTAAAAGATTATATATATTCATCAACTAAGCATATACTTCATATAATCATACACCATATGCATGAATTTAAATAAATATATCAATATATTATTTACCGTCTAAAGTGGTCCATGTGTATCACTCTTCCAGAGCATCAATATTCTTTGCATTTCAATAATTATAGTCTAGTTACTATTACCTATGTACTATGTATCATACATTTTGACAATGGACTTGGTTATTCATCACTGGCCCTTACCCACAGCTCAGCCTAAATAGGTGGCTAGATTTCAAGCCCTGACCCAGATCTTTGGCAAAGGGCCAGGTCATTTGGGTTGTGCTGGGCAACCCAACCCAATCCCACCTCTGCTCATGAAGTTGTCATGAACTGTATTGTGAAAATAATATGTATGCAATTTGTCAATATCCTTTTCTATTCCAAGCAAGAAGAAATGAGTAGATGCATATAGAAAAATAATATTTTGTAAACCTACTTTACATACGCCAAATGTTTTACAATTTCGACCATTTATGTTTAAGCACTCACATGTATAGCATGTAGGGATGGCAATTGGTATCTGAGCTTGAAAGGCACACCTGATTTTTAGGATGGGCTGGCTAGGGTCAATAATGTATGGCACAACCCATTGACCCAGTTCTATCATGAAGTGAGTCACTGTTATACATATATATGTGTTGTTTGAAAGTATTTTTGGGTACGTGGTCTTGTTAATTTTCATAATCAAAACCATTTAAATGATTGAACTCCTCAAGCGTGGGAGGAATACTATCACCCCATTTGTCACCTTGATTTGGTGGTAAATTTGAGTATTTCAAATCCAAATAGTTGATTTTTATGTTCAGCAACCTTGGATTAGAGATAAATAGAACTTGAGGTATTTCAAATATAGCAAAATGCCGATATTGAAGTGTACTCCAAGAAAGATGACTCTTTTGTCTCCTTAATTTAAATTGCATGAGAGCCGCACATGTAACAAAGGTGTCTCTAAGCTATTAATCCATTGGACACGTGACACACTATTAATATCCAAAACAATTTACTTATCAGCTCCAGTACTAAAAATACATCAATAGAATGATTTGAACCATTCAAATGTTGGACATTTAAATGAATGGTTAAAAATTGTTGATGAGTTGCTTATTTGTGATCCTTGCATTTGTAGCATACCCAAGGCTCAAAATTTCATCTTTTTTTACTACAGCATATATTTTAATGAGCTTATTAGAACCATTCTATCAAATATGACACATATATTAATTTGGAATGTTAAAGTTGATTTAGTTAATCAAACATAACCCTGGTAATATACCAAAGAATTACAATTAGAGCTAGGCATGTCTGACCCGATCCGATGGATCCGACCAGATCAGACCCAATCTGACTTGTTTCGAACCGAATTGACGGCCTTAGTGCGGATCAAGTAGAGTCATTCCATTCAGATCTGACAGTTTTTCAGATCGAGTTCAGATCGTGGTCAATCCGAACCGATCTGAATCAAATGGATCCGATTCGGACCGATCCGATCCGGAGTAATACTTATGAATATTTATCACATATATTTATCTTATAAATAAGTTGGATGACAAATAAACATCACTAGAATCTTCTAGTTGCAAGCCTTGGATTATTAGGATCTTCTAATTTTGGATATTTTTGAGTCATGGTTCATCCATTGTGGGGTTGATAAGCTCAACAACTCTGATCATTGGACCATGGGCCCACTTGTACAAATTGAAAACATAAGATACTATACACCACATATCCTCCTTCATATCTCTTGGACAAGATATGATTTTGATGAGGAATGCTCAACTGCGAACCAGTTCGCACGAAAGTCCGACAAACTTTTTTGAGAACTCATCATACATGATGAGTCTCGAAAATCTGAACGGTCCACGTGAAGCAAAACCTCATGAAGCCCCCCTGGTACCAATTTTTACTTTGAACCAAAACTTTATTGGGCCATGAAAAATGAAAACAGTTTCTTCCCTTGATTTGAATTTCTCTTTTCTATGGCCTACCAGAATCTTAGATCAGGGTGAAAATTCATCCCATGAGGTTTCACGGGATTCCGCATCTTATGGACCATTCAGATTAGACTCCCATGACACGTGTGCAAAGGTGCACACGTGCGCGGGTGCGTAGGTGAGCATGCCTCTAATTTTGTAATGGCAGATACGGAATAGCCAGAATTAACGTGTCGTGCACAGCACGTTAACACAGGCACAGCTATGTAGATACATGTTGTGCAAAGACAAGCGGAGACGCGCCACGAGCTCCTATCCATTTTTTGTGATCATTTTAGAGCATTTGAAAAAAAAAAATGAATCATATCTAAAGCTCAAATGGACCACACGGAAAATAGCGGCGAGGATAATGATTTTCACCGTTAAAAAATTCGTAGGGCCCACCATATCGTTTATTTTCCATCTAATCTGTTAATAAGGTTTAAAATATATGAGTGAAGAGGAAAAACAAATTTCATATTAATTCGAAACTTCCTTGATCTCCAAAAGGGTTTCAATGGTAAACGTTCAATCCCCCACTGTTTTTTGCAGTGTGGTCCAACTGATCTTTAGATCTGTCTTATTTTTCGGCTCAAGCGTTAAAACGAACTCTCCAAATGGATGGACAGTTTGGATATAACATATACCTCATATTTTGACCTACAAACCCAACCCGATCCGACTCAGTTTCCCTAACCGAGTCAGACTCGGTTCGGGTCAGGCCAACTATGCATTGGATCAGTTCGAGTTAGATGTCCCGGACTCTGTCCCAGATCGGATCGAGTGTAGGTCAGCCCATGTAGATTTTGGACTGAATCGAGTTGGACCCAATCCAATCCGACTGGGTCCGATGCCTAGCTCTAATTACAATGACTTCCAAATACAAGCTCCCAAACAAAAGATTATAATTCCAGTGCATTTCAACTAAACACAAATAAGGATTGGAAATCACCTTGATTCTAATGCAATTGTGATTTGGATTATCATGCATTTCAAATCCAAGCTTCCAAACAAGTCTTATAAAAAATTTCATAGATTTGGATTGTTTCAAACCTTTAATCGTGTCACAACAACCCCATCTTAGCGAATTTGATGGATGGGATATTATATGATATCGGGGATACTTTTTGTGGCCTTTGATATTTCTTTCAACACAATCAAAGATTTTAGAAGGTGGACATGAACCAGCCAGGTCACGAATATTTCAAAACAATAGCCAAACCTGGCCCCGCTCGACAGATTATAGAAATGATTAAACCAATTTCAGCTCAAAGGCCTAATAAAATTCAAAGGGTCTCTAAATTTTAAGAGTTTTCGTAGTATATGGTGGGAGAGATGGGGATATATAGACACGTACAACTATTTTTATTTTAATGATCTCTCTCATTAAAATTAATGGAAACACTTGAGGCCTGTTTATTATTGGGCTAACCTACAATGTCTCATAAGACATGTCAAGTTGGGTCTAGTTGTCCATATCAATGGGCCCCACTTGGTCAAGTCCAATGCCAAAGGGGCCGCGTGACCTATCCAAATTGGGCTTCTGGTGTGGAAAGGGTGGTGGACCCTATCTTATGGATGTGGATGATTTGATCATCCTCTTGACTTTTTGGGCCCAAAGAATACTTCGATCTTGGTGGACTGTTGTTTTTGATGTCTTAAATCAATTCAGAAATAGGGTCCGTCGTTGTCATTGACAGATCATTCAATGTCATCGAGTATTGTTTGATGGTCGATGCCATCAAACAGTTACTCGTTTTCATTGAGATTTTTCGAAATTTCGCCAGAACTAATTAGGTGTATGCTAAATGCTCTCAAGCTTAGTTTCGATGCCATCGAAATCCAGGTCCCCAATAAAAACTCAGTTATAAATAGGTTGGACAACATAAAAACAACATGGTAAACTTTTGAAAGGTATCAATGGTGGGCCTCCCATCCACAGTATTTGCATCATAACATAAGCCGACACAAGTGAGATGTAACGTACACTTATATATTACTAAAACACTCCATTCCGTGTGGTCTACCACCAACTGCCATCTGACTGGACCATTCATCTGCCGAACCTTCCTCTGTTGCGTGGTTAGGATCGTTCAACTACAACATTCATGTTCTTGTGTTATACATGATAGATGTGGTTCAATTGTCTGACGCTTACAGTGATGTACGACGCACTATCATTCAAAGGATGACTGAAAGACTCTTGAGCATTTAATGTTGACCGTTGGTTGGACTTACTCCAAAGGCCCGTAGGTAGTTTCAAAAGTAATCCAATCAACATATTGGATCACCCAGACATCTGATTTTTTGGGGGTATGCCCGTCCACGAAAGGACTTAAAACTTTCAGGGAGCCCGTGCAAAAAAAAAAAGAAGGTCCGCCTTGGGGCCCACCTATGTCTTGGATCATCAGGCTGATATTTGAGTATTACCTTGAGCCTGGTGTGACTCACCTTGTGAAGGGATCAGATGGCATATAGACATCACAGTGGCCCAAGAAAGTTTCAATGGTGAATCTCTATTCCCATTGTTCCAAGTGTTAGGGCTCACTTGAGCTTCAGATCCGCTTATTTTGACGATCACATTCCAACATGAACAGGCTAGATGGAGTGGATGTCACACTGATGTTACCATGGCTCTACAGAGCTTTTTGTGTTGTAGGACCATGGAAGTACACTGAGATGAATCAAGTAAAGTATTACAATTACAAAGACAAGTATAATCACAAACACTCAAAATTTAATATGGAAAAACCTTTGTAGGGAAAAAAAAAATGGCACAAAGTGACAATAACGTACTATAAAAGTAAAAAAATTGTAACAGATGGAGATTACCCAATTCAAACAAACCTCGAATTTTCCCAAGCTATGCCCTTGAACCCTTAGAACGAATTAGAAAGCTCTCTTGAACTCTATAATTCTCCTAAATCTCAATTACACCCATATAGATATATACTTTATGATAATCACAATTCAAATAGGAAACAAATCTCGCACTTGTGCAATTCTACGTGTGCGCTCAATGGCACTTCAATAACATTGGCAGACGGTAAATGGCATCGAATACCCTTGATGACATCGAAGAAACACCAAAACATTCCAGCGACTAAACATAAAATTTTCAATTATTTCGATTACATTTTTTATTGAGACTTCTTCGATGGCATTGACGGCTTGTCGATGGCTTCGAAACCCTTTAATGGCATCTAAGAGGATACAAAAAGTATCCAACAACCATCATAGAATTTATTATTATTTTTTTTTAATGACATCACAGTTTACTTGAGCGTGCGTGTACAATTTGCAAATTTAAAACATCAACAACATTTTGTTGTACCCGATCTTGTACAACAGTTGTTGTAGGAAATCAGCGTGCGTGTACAATTTGCAAATACACGTGTTAGTATCGTGCGGATGCGTAAGCAGGAACGGGACTCAGTCCGGATGAAACGAAGAAGGTGCCTCCCACGGACGTGCTACATGGCACACGTGTAAGATATTCCTTCCATCAATGAAGATTCCCCGATCTAAAAATCACGCCCGTCCACTCATCAGGTGGGTCACAAGTATACGTTAAACGTGTAGACGATGGTCATTTTCAAATCTGTCTCGTGCAAGTTTGGTCCACCTCATCAATGGATGGCTTATTTTCAACCGGAGTATTTTTATGGTTGTTCCATCATTGTTTTTCACTGCTGACTCATGATGCCAAACTACGTTGGACTCAACCATGTCTGAAGTAACTCGGGTGAGTTGTCAATCGATACCAAGTCACGTACTCACACATGTTCGGTTCCGATTTGTGGTGCCCAGCTGGGTTAGACTCGAACTGAGTCTGAGTTTACTCTGGTAGAGTGTGATAGATGATACACAAATACTTAGGAATTACCGGTGTATAGTGGGTCGCGGACGATTTCATAGCCAAGATGGATTAGAAAAGGCCCAGTTGATGACAAAAGTGATATGGGCCGTCAGACCTTAAATCGGGCGTATCTCTTAATCTGGAATGAGCTATCGGACATACCATATATGATTTTGGGGTAGAACGAGCTATTTTCCTTGCTTTTTCCTCGTGAATTTGAGAAGTTTTTGTGAGGATTCTAGAGAAGCTCTGTAAATTCATAGTAGTTATCCTTGAAGAAGACAGTGATCAACCTCATCATGTTCATCCTTGCGTCAATTATATTGCATATGTGCTCCATTTATTGTATCATGAAGTGAAATTTGCAATTAATTTATAATTTGGATCGTGCGACATTTATTGTACGGTTAAAAATAAACATATCCAATGGGCCCATTCAAGCAAACACGTGTTCACGAATTAGAGGTTAGGATTGCTCAACCAATCTGATTTCAAGATGGACTTATAAGTCTGTGTGTGTCAAGTGTCATGCTTTGCTAGAGTATCAAATAACTCTTTTATGGTCCGTTTGGATTATAAATTACATAAATAATACATTATAAAAGTACAATGATAATAAACTCTTTTACTCATATGTTGAAAACATTGCATTTTACTATCATGTTGATGATTCTTTTTCATTACTTCAATATCAAATCATAGAGAAAAATAAAATAACAAACAGTATTTAGATTATAAACTTTCAATGCAATACGATGTAAAATTGTAATTTACAATTCAAATGGTGTAAATATATAATTATTACAATTTATGTTGGGTCTCTTTATGTTTCACTGGAATTCAACCATGTACAGTCGTCATAGCTTCGTTTCCTGTTGGAAGCAGCACCAATAGTCTCATCCACCACATTGGAGGCCGTCGCTGTTTGAACCCTGTAATCAATCATAAAGATGTACCACACGCCTCATCGTAGACATAGAATTGACACCTATAGCTTTACACCTAATCTCTACAATCATCACATGAATCATATATTCCCAGTGTTCTAGCGAGGAAAACAACATAGAAGCATCCCATTTCTCAAACAGGATTTGAAAGCATTAGTTTAGGAAAGCGATTGCCTAATTCAGACTATTTCATAGAGGTGTGGTGTGTGGATTGTGCACAATTCATACATGAATGACACCCAGATCTACAACTCAAGTGGTAGACCAAGTGAAAGATACTTGGTTTCAACACTGAGGTCTTGGTATCGATTCCGTAATGGTGGCTAACAGTGTAGTGTGAACTGACAGTGGGTGTACTAACAAGCTAACAGTTATAAAATAAATATAAATAAATATAAATAAATAAATAAATAAATAAAAACATGAATGAGTCATGTACAAAGATGGTGTTGAGCTGGTGCAGGAAAGGCGCGGCTTCGGTGTATTGTTGACTGTGGGGCCTACCGTTACATTTCTTATATCCACACCATTTCTCCGCATCATTTTAAGGTATGAGCCAAAATACGGCTACAGGAAACGGTGGAATTTGACCATTAAAAACTTCTCAAGGGCGACAAAAGTTTTGGATGAAGCTAATATTTGTTTGGTCCTTTCATCCATGTCTTTGTGACCTTATCAATAGGTTGGATTGAAAATAAACATTCTATGGCCCCCAAGAAGTTTTTAATGGTGGATGTACAATTAACACTGATTTTGGTGGGGTGGTCCACTTGAGATTTAGATATGTTGCATTTTTGAGCTCGTAACCTAAATTAATCGGGCAAAATGGATGGAGGCATGATATAATACACATACATCATGGTGGGCCCCATCCACCGAAAAGACCCGTACTATACCATGCAAACATAATACCGAAACAGAGAATATGACATGAAAATAATTTATACTTCTAAATGCACAACCTAAAACCTGCAAAATGGTCCATTCTTAAGTTAGTACATTTTTAGAAGTGGACTATCAGTCGAGGCTGCATCTCTCACCAATAAACAAACAGATAGCAAAGAAACAAAATCTAGAAAAATCCACCCATTCAGTATACCATATATAATATGATTGGACCATTTTCTTTTTCGTCCCAATAATCTTTATGATGTGACCCACCTTTTTTTTATGGATTAGATGTTATGTTTTACGCTATGATATACGAAAATCATGTGTTAAAATAATTCAAAAATAAAAGATGCCAGCTTTCACTTTCAGGGAGGAAAACTATGTGATGAGGTGATTTGTTGTGTGTATATATAAGAGGTGACTCGGACGAAAATTGCATGCTGTGGTACACACTACCCGCCGTTGGTATGTTGACATGGCAAAGTCATGTATATGTAATATGGCACCGTTTGCGCGAGATCATTTTAAGGCATGAATTCAAAAATGAAGTAAATCTAAAAATGAAGTGAACAAAACAATAGAAGATAGTGAGGAACATTCACCACTGAAAACTTTCTAATAGCATGTAAATTTTGATGAAATCAAATGCTTTTGTGTGAAATAAACATGTACTTAAAAAGGTTTCAATTGTAATTGAAATTATCCCTACTATTTTCTGTGTTATGATACACTTCAGCTTTTAATGTGCTTCATTTTTGTCTCCAAGCCCTAAGATGAACTCTCAAATTAAATAGACAGCATGAATATAACACATACATCATGGTTTATATATAACTTTGCAACATAAAGATCCTATTAATCAATTGAACATGGCCCACCGACAATGCGGACCACAATTTTTCCAAAAAACACAAATTGATAGGAATAAAAGAGAGGAGAACGGATATTTATAGGTAAAAACACTTGTTAATGTATGGTCCGGTCCGATGATACTTACCGGTCCAAGTAGAGGATAAGTCCCAACATCTTATGTTTGTGAAATATCCAACCCGTCCATAAGGTTTTTTACATCATGAAGATTTTTCTATGAAAGAATCAGTACAATCGGCTCATCAAATGGATAACACTTTATAAAATAATTAAGATTATAAACACTAGAAAATGAATTCTGTTAGAAACAATATGAGATTTTCATAATTTGAATTTTATTATTATTATTATTATTATTATTATTATTATGCTATTTGGGTGTTCACAAATAAAGGAAGCAGATCGATAATTCGTCCAGGCAGGGTCTCAGGGGCCATATAGCAGATCCAAGGCCCTAGAGAGCCTCGCTCAATGATGAGGCCGATTCAAGGCTCAAGTGAACCACTGAGAATTGAACTCTCACCATTAATAACTTCTTGTGAAGTTTTGGATTAATTTTATATTTGTATTTTCCTTTTATTCAAGTTTATATGAACTTATGAACACGTAGGATGGAAAATTAACATTACAATGGCTGGCCTCTACTTTGATGCATTAATTTAATGCGTTAAGAAGGAGAGAGTACTTCGATGGGATAAGCATTTAATTCAGGAAGCAAGAGAATGCATTGAAGTATTTAATGCGTGTAGCAAGAGATAGGACACACTCGGCTTCCACAAATAAAGGTGGCAATTGGCTGAACCCAAAGTCATGGTCTAGCCTAATATAAGTCCCAATGGACTAAAGAGGCCTTGACCTTGCCCAGGCTTAAGTGGGCCAGGCCAAGTCATGGCTTAGCTAGTGTCAGGTGTTGATCAAACCAGGCCAATGCCGTCCTGTAAGTTAAAGATAAGTCAAAGTAGGACAATTTGGTGACTGCTTCTTCTTCCTGAGTAAAAGATTATATATTCATCAACTAAGCATATACTTCATATAATCATACACCATATGCATGAATTTAAATAAATATATCAATATATTATTTACCATCTAAAGCGGTCCATGTGTATCATCTATCACTCTTCCAGAGTATCAATTTTCTTTGTATTTCAATAATTAGTCTAGTTACTATTACCTATGTACTATGTATCATACATTTTGAAAATGGACTTGTTTATTCATCACTGGCCTTACCCACAGCTCAGGCTAAATAGGTGGCTAGATTTCAAGCCCTGACCCAGATCTTTGCCAAAGGGCCAGGTCATTTGGGTTGTGCTGGGCAACCCAACCCAATCCCACCTCTGCTCATGAAGTTGTCATGAACTGTATTGTGAAAATAATATGTATGCAATTTGTCAATATCCTTTTCTATTCCAAGCAAGAAGAAATGAGTAGATGCATATAGAAAAATAATATTTTGTAAACCTACTTTACATAAGCCAAATGTTTTACAATTTCGACCATTTATGTTTAAGCACTCACATGTATAGCATGTAGGGATGGCAATTGGTATCTGAGCTTGAAAGGCAGACTTGATTTTTAGGATGGGCTGGCTATGGTTAATAATGGATGGCACAACCCAATGACCCAGTTCTATCATGACCCTGTTATACATATACATGTGTTGTTTGAAAGTATTTTTGGGTACGTGGTCATGTTAATTTTCATAATCAAAACCATTTAAATGATGGAACTCCTCAAGCGTGGGAGGAATACTATCACCCCATTTGTCACCTTGATTTGGTGGTAAATTTGAGTATTTCAAATCCAAATAGTTGATTTTTATGTTTGACAGCCTTGGATTAGAGATAAATAGAACTTGAGGTATTTCAAATCTAGCAAAATGCCGATATTAAAGCGTGATCTAAGAAAAATGACTTTTTCGTCTCCTTATTTTTAAGGTGCATGAGAGCCACACATGTAACAAAGGTGTCTATAGGCTATTAATTCATTGGACACATGACACACTATTAATATCCAAAACAATTTACTTATCAGCCACAACACTAAAAATACATCAATACAATGATTTGAACCATTCAAATGTTCGACATTTAAATGAATGGTTAAAAATTGTTGATGAGTTGCTTATTTGTGATCCTTGCATCTGTAGCGTACCCGAGGCTCAAAATTTCATCTTTTTTTTTTTATATACTAAAGCATATATTTTAATGAGCTTATTACAACCATTTTATCAAATATGACACATATATTAATTTGGAATGTTAAAGTTGATTTAGTTAATCAAATATAACTCTGGTAATATACCAAAGAATTACAATTAGAGCTGGACATGTCTGACCTGATCCAGTGGATCCGATCCGCAGATCGAGTAGGGTCATTCAGATCCAACAGTTTTTCGAATCGAGTTCAGATCATGGTTAATCCGGACCGATCCGAACCAAATGGATCCGATCTGATCCGATCCGAAATAATTCTTATGAATATTTATCACATATATTTATCTTATGAACAGGTTAAATGACAAATAAACATCACTAGAATCTTCTAATTGCAAGCCTTGGATTGCTAGGATCTTCTAATTTTGGATATTTTTAGGTCATGGTTCATCCATTGTGGGGTAGATAAGTTCAACAACTCTGATCATTGAACTATGGGCCTATTTGTACAAATTGAAAACCTAAGATACTATACACCATGATATCATCCTTCATATCTCTTAGACAATATATGATTTTGATGAGGAATGCTCAGCTGTAGACCAGTTCAAACGAAAGTCCTACGAACTTTTTTGAGAATTCATTATACGTGATGAGTCTCGAAAATATGAACGGTCCACGTGAAGTAGAACCTCATGAAACCTCCTGGTACAAATTTTTACTTTGAAGCAAAACTTTGGTGGGCCATGAAAAATGAAAACAGTTTCTTCCCTTGATTTGCATTTCTCTTTTCTATGGCCCACCAGAATCTTAGATCAGGGTAAAAATTCGTCCTCTTGGGTTTCATGGGATTTTGCATCTTATGGACCGTTCAAATTAGACTCCCATGACACGTGTGCAAAGGTGCGCACGTACGCATATGCATAAGTAAGCATGCCTCTGATTTTGTAATGGCAGATATGGAATAGCCAAAATTAACGTGTCGTGCACAGCACGTCAACACAGGCACAACTGTGTAGATACGTGTCGTGCAAAGACAAGCGGAGACGTGCCTCAAGCTCCGAGTTGTACGAACGACTCAAATGAGATCAAAATTACATGGGCCCCACAATGATGTATTTATTATATCCATACCGTTTATCCATTTTTTGTGATCATTTTAAAGCATTTGAAAAAAAAATGAATCATATCTAAAGCTCAAATGGACCACACTGAAAATAGCAACGAGGATAATGATTTTCACTGTTAAAAAAGGTTAAAAATACATGGATGAAGGGGAAAAACAAATTTCATATTAATCTGAAACTTCCGTGATCTCCAAAAGGGTTTCAATGGTAAACATTTAATCCCCCACTGTTTTTTGCAGTGTAGTCCAATTAATCTTTAGATCTGTCTTATTTTTCGACTCAAGCCTTGAGGCAAACTCTCCAAATGGATGGACGGTTTGGATATAACACATACCTCATATTTTGACCCATAGACCCAACCCGATCCGAACCATACCCAACCTGATCTGACTCGGTTTCCCTGACCGAGTCGGACTTGGTTCAGGTCAGGCCAACCGTGCATTGGATCGGTTCGAGTCAAATATCCTGGACTCGGTCCCAGATCGGATCAAGTTCGGGTCAACCCATGTAGATTTCGAACCGAATCGAGTTAAACCCAATTCGATCCGACTCGGTCCGATGCCCAGCTCTAATTACAATGACTTCCAAATACAAGCTCCCAAACAAAAGATTTGAATTCTAGTGCATTTCAACTAAACACAAATAAGGATTGGGAATCACCTTGATTCTAATGTAATTGTGATTTGAATTATAATTCATTTCAAATCCAAGCTTCCAAACAGGTCTTATAAGAAATTTCATAGATTTGGATCATTTCAAAATCATATCACAACAACCCTATCTTAGCAAATTTGATGGATGGGATATTATATGATATACTTTTTGTGGCCTTTGATATTTCTTTCAGCACAAGCAAAGATTTTAGAAGGTGGACATGAACCAGCCGGGTCACGAATTATTTCAAAACAATAGCGAAACCTGGCCCCGCTAGACAGATTGTAGAAATGATTAAACCAATTTCAGCTCAAAGGCCTAATAAAATTCAAAGGGTCTTTAAATTTTATGAGTTCTCATTGGGTATAGTGGGAGAGATGGGCATACATAGACAACTATTTTTATTTTAATGATCACTCTCATTAAATTTAATGGAAGCACTTGTGGCCTGTTTATTATTGGGCTAACCTACAATGTCTTACAGGACATGTCAAGTTGGGTCCAGTTATCCATATCAATGGGCCCCACTTGGTCAAGTCCAATGCCAAAGAGGCCGCGTGACACATCCAAATTGAGCTTCTGGTGTGGAAAGGGTGGTGGACCCCATCTTATGTATGTGGATGATTCGATCATTCTCTTGACTTTTTGGGCCCAAAGAATACTTCAATCCCGGTGGACTGTTGTTTTTGATGTCTTAAATCAATTCAGAAATAGGGTCTGTTGATGTCATTGATAAATCATTCGATGTCATCGAGTACCGTTCGATGCCATCAAACAATTACTAGATTCCATTGAGATTTTTTGAAATTTCACCTGTTAGTTGCTGAACTAATTAGGTGTATGCTGAATTCTCTCAAGCCTAGTTTCAATGCCATCGAAATCCGGGTCCCATAAAAACAACGTTGTGGGCTTTTAAAAGGTATGAATGGTGGGCCTCCCCATCCATAGGATCCATCGATGTCATTGACAGATCATTCGATGTCATCGAGTACTGTTTGATGCCATCAAACAGTTAGTTACTCGATTCCATTGAGATTTTTCAAAATTTCGCAGGTTGGTTGCTGAACTAATTAAGTGTATGCTGAATGCTCTCAAGCTTAGTTTCAATGCCATTGATATCCGGGTCCAATAAAAACAACGTTGTGGCCTTTTAAAAGGTATCAATGGTAGGCCTCCCCATTCACAATATTTGCATCCTAACATGAGCTAACACAAGTGAGATAGTAACATCCACTTATAAATTACTAAAACACTCCACTCCGTGTGCTCTCCCACCAACTGCCATCTGACTGGACCATTCATCCGCCGAACCTTTCTCTGTTGCGTAGTTAGGATCGTTCAACTACAACATTCATGTTCTTGTGTTATACATGATAGATGTAGGTCAATTGTCTGACGCTTACAGGGATGTACGACGCACTATCATTCAAAGGATGACTGAAAGACTCTTGAGCATTTAATGTTGGCCGTTGGTTGGACTTACTCCAAAGGCCCGTAGGTAGTTTCAAAAGTAATCCAATCAACGTATTGGATCACCCACAGATCTGATTTTTGGGGGGTATGCCCGTCCACGAAAGGACTCATAAATTTCAGGAAGCCCGTGCAAAAAAAAAAAAAAAAGGTCCGCCTTGGGGCCCACATATGTCTTGGATCATCAGGCTGATATTTGAGTATTACCTTTAGCCTGGTGTGACTCACCTTGTGAAGGGATCAGATGGCATATAGACATCACAGTGGCCCAAGAAAGTTTCAATGGTGAATCTCTATTCCCATTGTTCCAAGTGTTAGGGCTCACTTGACCTTTAGATCCGCTTATTTTGACGATCACATTCCAACATGAACAGGCTAGATAGAGTGGATGTCACACCGATGTTACCGTGGCTCTACAGAGCTTTTTGTGTTGTAGGACCGCAGAAGTATAAATGAATCAAGTAAAGTATTCCAATCACACAATCAAGTATAATCACAAACACTCAAATTTTAATATGGAAAAATCTATGGGAAAAAAAAAAAAAACAATGGCACAAAGCGACAATAATGCATTATGAAAGTAAAAAATTATAGCAGATAGAAATTACCTGATTCAAACAAACCTCGAATCTTCTAAAGCTATGCCCTTGAAACCTTAGAACGAATTAAAAAGATCCCTTGGTCCTTACTCTTGCTTGGGTGGTAGACTCTCAAAAGTTTCAACACCCGGTCAAGGGTTCGAGTACCCATAGGTGGTGAAATTCCACTAGCGTGAGTGTGTGGGGTGTGTGTGCGTGTGTGTAAATAAAAAAAAGAAAAAGAAAAAGAAATAAAAAGATCCCTTGAACTCTATTATTCTCCCAAATCTCGATCCATAAGTATACACTCTATGATAATCACAATCTAAATCGGAAACAAATCCCGCACTTGTGCAATTCTGCGCGTGCGTTTAATGTTACTTTCGATGGCACTTCGATAACATTGATAGACTGTAAATGACATTGAACGCCCTCGATGATATCGAAGAAACACCAAAACATTCCAACGACTAAACATGAATTTTTCAATTTTTTTCGATTACATTTTTTTATAGGATTTCTTCGATAGCATCGATTCGATGGCTTTGGACCCCTTTAATGGCATCAAGGAGGATACAAAAAGTATCTAACAACCAACATAGACGTTTTTATTTATTATTTATTTATTTGTTTTTATGGCATCAAAGTTTACTCGAGCATGTGTGTACAATTTGCAAATTTAAAACATCAACAACATTTTGTTGTACCCGATCTTGTACAACAGTTGTTGTAGGAAATCAGCGTGAGTGTACAATTTGCAAATACACATGCTAGTATGGTGCGGGTGCATAAGCCGGAACGGGACTCAGTCCGGATGAAACGGAGAAGGTGCCTCCCACGAACGTGCTACATGGCACACGTGTAAGATATTCCTTCCATCAATGAAGATTCCCCGATCTAAAAATCACGCCCGTCCACTCATCAGGTGGGTCACAAGTATACGATTAAATGTGTGGACGATGGTCATTTTCAAATCTGTCTTGTGCAAGTTTGGTCCACCTCATCAATGGACGGCTTATTTTCAACCGGAGTATTTTTATGGTTGTTCCATCATTGTTTTTCACTGCTGACTCATGATGCCAAACTACGTTGGACTCAACCATGTCTGAAGTAACACGAGCGAGTTGCCAATCGATACCAAGTCACATACTCACACATGTTCTGTTTCAATTTGTGGTGCCCAACTGGGTTAGACTCGATCTGAGTCCGAGTTTACTCTGGTAGAGCGTGATGGATGATACACAAATACTTAGGAATTACTGATGTATAGCGGGCCACGGACAGTTTCATAGCTAAGATGGATTAGAAAAGGCCTGGTTGACGACAAAAGTGATATGGACCGCCAAACCTTAAATCAGGCGTATCTTGCAATATGAAATGAGCTATCAAACATACTATATATGATTTTGGGGTAGGACGAGCTATTTTCCTTGCTTTTTCCTCATGGATTCGAGAAGTCTTTGTGAGGATTTTAGAAAAGCTGTAGATTCAGAGTAGTTATCCTTGAGGAAGACAGTGATCAACCTCATCACGTTCATCCCTGCATCAATTACATTGCATGCGTGGTCCCAGTTTGGCATAATCATGAAGTGAAATTTGCAATTAATTTATAATTTGGATCATGCGACATTTATTGCACGGTTAAAAATAAACATATCCAATGGGCCCATTCAAGCAAACAAGTGTTCACGAATTAGAGGTTAGGATTGCTCAACCAATCTGATTTCAAGATGGACTTATAAGTCCATGTGTCAAGTGTCATGCTTTGCTAGAGTATCAAATAACTCTTTTATGGTCCGTTTGGATTATAAATTACATAAATAATACATTATAAAAGTACAATGATAACAAACACTTTTACTCATCTGTTGAAAACATTGCATTTTACTATCATGTTGATGATTCTTTTTCATTACTTCAATATCAAATCGTAGAGAAAAATAAAATAAGGTATTTAGATAATAAACTTTCAATGCAATACAATGTAAAATTATAGTTTACAATTCAAATGGTGTTAATATGTAATTATTACAATTTATGTTGGGTCTCTTTATGTTTCACTGGAATTCAACCATGTACAGTCGCCATAGCTTCGTTTCCTGTTGGAAGCAGCACCAATAGTCTCATCCACCGCATTGGAGGCCGTCACCGTTTGAACCCTGTAATCAATCATAAAGATGTACTTCACAATTAAAGCCTCGTCATAGACACAGAACTGACACCTATAACTTTAATCTCTACAATCATCACATGAATCATATATTTCCAGTGTTCTGGCGACGAAAACAACATAGAAGCGTCCCATTTCTCAAACAGGATTTGAAAGCATTAGTTTAGGAAAGCGATTGCATAATTCAGACTATTTCATAGAGGTGAGGTGTGTGGATTGTGCACAATTCATACATGAATGACACCCAAATCCATAGCTCGAGTGGTAGGCTAAGTGAAAGATATCTCGTTTCAACACTGAGGTCTTAGTATTAATTCCCTAATGGGGGTGGCTAACAGTAAAGTGTGAACTGACAGTGGGTGTACTAACAAGCTAACAATGATAAAAAAAAATTTTAAAAAAATTTAACAAAAAGAAAAAACATAAATGAGTCATGTACAAAGATGGTGTTGAATTGGTGCAGGAAAGGCACGGCTTTGGTGTATTGTTGACTGTGGGGCTTACCATTACATTTCTTATATCCACACCATTTCTCTGCATCATTTTAAGGTATGAGCCCAAAATACGGCTACAGGAAACAGTGGAATTTGACCAAAACTTCTCAAGAGCGACAAAAGTTTTGGATGAAGCTAATATTTGTTTTATCCTTTCATCCATGTCTTTGTGACCTTATCAACAGGTTGGATGGAAAATAAACATTCTCTGGCCCCCAAGAAGTTTTTAATGGTGGATGTACAATTAACACTGATTTTGGTGGGGTGGTCCACTTGAGATTTACATATGTTGCATTTTTGAGCTCGTAACCTAAATTAATCGGGCAAAACGGATGGAGGCATGATATAATACACATACATCATGGTGGGCCCCATCCACCGAAAAGACCCATACTATACCATGCAATCACAATACCGAAACTGAGAATACGACATGAAAATAATTTATACCCCTAAATGCACAACTTAAAACCTGCAAAATGGTCCATTCTTAAGTTAGTACATTTTTAGAGTATACCCCTAAATGCACAACTTAAAACCTGCAAAATGGTCCATTCTTAAGTTAGTACATTTTTAGAGGTGGACTATCAGTCGAGGCTGCATCTCTCACCAATAAACAAACAGATAGCAAAGAAACAAAATCTAGAAAAATTCACCCATTCAGTATACCATATATAATATGATTGGACCATTTTCTTTTTCGTCCCAATAATCTTTATGATGTGACCCACCTTTTTTTTTTATGGATTAGATGTTCTGTCTTAAGCTATGATATACGAAAGTCATCTGTTAAAATAATTCAAAAATAAAAGATGCCAGCTTTCACTTTCAGGGAGGAAAACTATGTGATGAGGTGACTTGTTGTGTGTATGTATATATAAGTGGTGACTCGGACGAAAATTGCATGGTGTGGTACACACTACCCGCGGTTGGTATGTCGACATGGCAAAGTCATGTATATGTAATATGGCACCCTTTGCGAGATCATTTTAAGGCATGAATTCAAAAATGAAGTAAATCTAAAAATGAAGTGAACAAAACAATAGAAGATAGTGAGGAACATTCACCACTGAAAACTTTCTAATAGCATGTAAATTTTGATGAAATCAAATGCTTTTGTGTGAAATAAACATGTACTTAAAAAGGTTTCAATAGTAATTGAAATTATCCCTACTATTTTCTGTGTTATGATACACTTCAGCTTTTAATGTGCTTCATTTTTGTCTCCAACATAAAGATCCTATTAATCAATTGAACATGGCCCACCGGCAATGCGGACCACAATTTTTCCAAAAAACACAAATTGATAGGAATAAAGGAGAGGAGAATGGATATTTATAGGTAAAAACACTTGTTAATGTATGGTCCCGTTTGATGATACTCACCGGTCCAAGTAGTGGATAAGTCCCAACAGCTTATGTTTGTGAAATATCCAACCAGTCCATAAGGTTTTTTCCATCATGAAGATTTTTCAATGAAAGAATCAGTACAATCGGCTCATCAAATGGATAACACTTTATAAAATAATTAAGATTATAAACACTAGAAAATGAATTCTGTTAGAAACAATATGAGATTTCATAATTTGAATTTTATTATTATTATTATTATTATTATTATTATTATGCTATTTGGGTGTTCACAAATAAAGGAAGCAGATCGATAATTCGTCCAGGCAGGGTCTCAGGGGCCATATAGCAGATCCGAGGCCCAAGAGAGCCTCGCTCAATGATGAGGCCGATTCAAGGCTCAAGTGAACCACTGAGAATTGAACTCTCACCATTAAAAACTTCTTGTGAAGTTTTGGATTAATTTATAGGTTTGGCATAATACAACTCGAATTTAAACCATCCAAATCCTGAGGCCCACTTTAGATAGATCATAAAATAAAAAATCAGATTGATTAAATAATTTTAACCTATGATTTCATTTGGACCGTTGAGTACTTTTTAGTTCACCCATTCATTAAATGTTAAACAATTTTTTAATTAGAAATTTATTTTTTTTTATTCATCACTAAAAATATGTAGGGCCGTATTTTGGACGGTTTGATTTGAGTTTTCTGAATGCCACTTGTACCATTTTTTTAGTGCTGGTACATAAAGCCCTGGGCACTTTAAATGTTTCCCACGTATTCCAAACCTCGACTCTGTGATAGCTCACTTGGTTTTTAAAACAGTGGTGATTCATCCACCGCTCATCTGTCATTCATGTACGGTCATCGAGACCGCCCAAATTGTGAAGAGCATTGCCTGTGACGCCAGCAAAAGAGATATTCCTGTGCTCGGGGCTGTATCGGGCCCACGAAGATGTTTAAGGCAAATCCACTCCATCCATCTGTTTCAAAAGACTACAATGGGACATAAGTCTAAAAATCAGGCAGATCCAAAAATCAGGTGGGCTTACCCAAACGAAACAGTTGTAACGGAAACGTTCACCGCTGAAACCTTCCTAGAGCTAGAGGTGGGTATCGAGTCAAGTCGGACCGGATTGGGTCCAACTCGAATCGATCCGAAACATTCAATACACTACCTCGATCTGATTCGGAACTAAGTCCGGGTCCTCTGACTCGATCCGATCCGTTGCACTGCTGGCTTGACCCAAACCAAGTCCGATTTGGTCAGGCAAACTGAGTTGGATCAGATTGGGTACGGTTTGGATCAAATCTTCTATTTTTTTTTTTTTTTTTATGCAGTGTGGTCCACTTGATCTTTAGATCTGTCTTATTTTTCGGCTAAAGCCTTAAAGACGAGCCTGCCAAATGGATGGATGGTTTGGATATAACACATACATACTTCATGATGGGACCCACAGAACTTGATGACGTCAATACAACAGGGTAGTACACTTGCCAGTCGCTTCAGGTACTTGAGAGGGGTTACGGCCTTATGGGTTACCCTTCCATTAAAACATTCATAATCATTTTTTGGGCCCCCAAGGTGTGGTTCAAAAATCCATACCATCCATTATGTGTGTCCCACTTGGATTAGGAGTCATACCAAGTTTCAGATGCATCCAATTTTTAGGTGGGCCCCACTAAGTGCATTTATATATTTAGTAATGTCTTCACATAATTTTAGATGGTATGGCCCACCTGAGTTCCGTATATAGCTAATTTTTGGGATATCCCATAATTTAAATGGAACCCATTAAATGCACGATGTTGATGTTAGACACGCATCACGGTGGGGTCCACACAGCTGGACCGCATAGAATAATTTCCCTTTTCCTTCCTTTCTTGGGCACTGGGCAGTCTGGCAGAGCTCGGTGCTCCGTGCACCTCGAGCCACGAGTTGAGGCATGAGAGGATGGATTGGCTACTCTCCCTCCAACCAGCCAATGGCCAATGGTCGGTGCTTTTTGGACCCCACCCTGATGTATTTATTTTACCCATGTCATCCATTTATTTTTCTAGATCATTTTATGGTATTAAACCAAAAATGAGGTATATCTCAATCTCAACTGGACAACATTACAGGAAACAATGTTGAATGAACATTGTGCGGATCGGATCAGATCCATTTGGATTGGATTTTAGATCGGATCGATTCGGATTGGCCACTGATCCGAACTGGATCCATTGTACGGTCGGATCTGAGTGGGCCTACTCGATTCGAACCGATCCTAGCCTT
Organism: Magnolia sinica; assembly: GCF_029962835.1. Classification (NCBI taxonomy): domain Eukaryota; kingdom Viridiplantae; phylum Streptophyta; class Magnoliopsida; order Magnoliales; family Magnoliaceae; genus Magnolia; species Magnolia sinica. The sequence continues at coordinate 84,666,080 of NC_080582.1, forward strand.
CGGTTTCTGCCCAGCTCTACCTAGAGCTAAACATGATGCTGACATGCCATCCAAACCATTCATGGTGTTGTTACTTCTCAGATAAACTGTAATTACAAATATCAATATATCTTCCTGATATTTAAATTTGTAAAAAAAAAAAAAAAAACTTCCATCGCCCGTGCATTCAATTCTCACTATTTCGTGTGATGCGACCCATATGAGTTTTGGATCTTCTTATTTTTAAATTCCTGTACCACTGTGATATTTCAAAATAGATAACAGAGTTAATTCATCACGGAATTCTCTGTGGGCCCCATACATGTGCAGTTCAAAGACATGTTGGATTCGGATAATGTTTCAATGAACTCGCCATAGATGGAAGATACTAAAGAAGAACAGGTCCACATGTTGAGCGATTTGTAACTCACCCAAGAAATTCAGCCTACCCAACCCATTTTGTTACATGATCTTAGGGACCAGTGGGGGCAATGGGATGTGTAGCCCACCCAACTTGGCTTTGAGTCTGGATTGGACCTAGCCTATGAGTTGGGCTCAGGCCTCGCTTGATCAATTTTTGTGTTGGACTTAGGCTCAAGTTATTTTAAGCCTGACTGAAGTTTTTATGTATGCATGTTATTTTCTATGAATATGCTATTATAATTCTTAACCAGGAACTCATTTATTTTGAATGCAAATAGTTAATTTCACTCATCTAAAATGTTTATATTTTTATGCACGCATGGCCCACTTGGCAAAACAGATGTAGGAGGAAAATTCAAGAGGGAATATGCGGATTTTATCTAGAGGTATACACGAGTCGAACCGTCGAGCTTGGCACAGCTCGACTCGGCTCAACCACTAGCTAACCCTAGTTCGAACTCAGGTTGGCTTGGTCCTCGAGCCTGACTGGTCAGCTCAACTCGTTCGGTTGGCAACTCGAGCCAGTTCAAGCCAAGTTTGAGCTAAGATCAAGCCTGTGCAGCATTTTCACAAACACATAGAGTGCACTTTTAATTTCTCACTTTATGTAAAACAGCAGCAGCTGTTTACAGGTATTTCTTAAACACCTTACAGGCAGCATCAAAATCAAGAAAAATTTGTATTTGTTTCATATACATACCTTCCATGCCACCAGCCGACACTTCGTTCAGTCATTTCATCAAACACTTGGTGAGCAACATCAATATCAAAGTAACCAAGTCACCGAATTGGTTCGATCCGAGTTCGATTCGAGTTGGGGTTTGATCCGAGTCAAGTTGAGCTCGTGCAAGCTCGAACTCGGTTCAAAATTTTTTCGAGCTCAAAAAATCAGCTCAACTTGGCTGAAACTCAGTTTCGAATCCAATCGAGTCGAGCGAGCTAGCTAACTCAGTTCATGTACAGCCCTAATTTTATCACTTTATAAGCTAGGTCGGGATGGGCTTGGGCCTGCTATGCTAGGGCCATACTCAAGCCAAGCATAACCATCCCATTCTCCTCTCTCTCTCTCTCTCTCTCTCTCTCTCTCTCTCTCTCTCCTTCTTTTTCTCTAATGCGGCCTTTGTTCCCGATGGTTTAACTAATGCAATGACAATGAAGTCAAGCTTGGCCAATCCAAGCCGGGTTAAACAAGTTCTTGGACTAATAAATGGCTATATGCTGTGCTTGCATCCCTTTTAAAATAGAAGTCTTAGGTATTTGGAGCTCACACTCAAACATGAGCTAAAGTAAATGAATGGAGTGAATGTTACATATAAACCATAACAAGTTTAACAAAGTCTTTTATTGCAAAAGCTCCTTGTGATAAGTGTTGTAGGAAATTTACATCCCTTTCTAGTATCCACATGAAAGGGTATAGATATGGACTATCCACTTGCTACTTACCTTAGATGGCCCATTGTTAAAAGCCATTACCAAAAGGTCAATATGGTACCATCACTGAGGACCTTTCATGCCCCTCTTGTAACCATGCTTTCTAAATACAAGCATACATTCCTTTAAAACAAGGGTGTCAAATAGGGGAGTCCAGGTGGCAGCTCAGTGGATTAGTTCCTAACTAGAGGGCCTACTTTAATGTATCTGTTGTATATCCATGTCGTTCATTTACTTTCTAGTTTATTTTAGGGCATGGCTCTAAAATTGAAGTTGATCCATAGCTTAAGTGGTATATTGAGTGAACGATACCTCATTTCAACACTGAGGTCTTGGTATCAATTCCCTAGTGGGGCTGGCTAACAGTGAAGTGTGAACTCTCCGTGAGTGTACTGACAAGCTAACAAAAACAAAAAACAAAAATCAAAAAGGTAAATCCAAATCTCAAGTGGACCAAATCATAGGAAATAATAGTGATTGACCTTTAAAAACTTTATCTTATAGGCTATAGAAGTTTTGGACCAAGCTGATATTTTTGTTTTCCTTACATCCATGTCCGTGTGACCCCATCAACATGTTGGATGGCAGATAAATTTTAGGTAAGCTCTAAGAACTTTTTAACGGTGTGTGATCAATTACTATTGTTTCCTATGGTGTAGTACACTTATATTTGGATCTACTTCATTTTTTTTAACCATGTTTTAAAATGAGCTGAAAAAAATATGGACGAAGTACATATACAACACATACATCAAGTTGGGCCCCACATTCAGGTCCACCGTAATGTATATTTTCCATCCAACCTGTTGATAAGAGGTCACACAGACGTGAAAACAGAAATATACGCTTGATCCAATATTTTTGTGGGCCCCTAATGTTTTTAATGTTGGGTATTCAATCCCCATTGTGTGGTCCACATAAGATTTGAATCTGATTCATTTTTGGGACAATACCCTAAAATAAGCTGAAAAACTAATGAACGGCATGAATATACGACACATACATCAAGGTGGGCCCCACAGTCAGGGCCTCATGCACTAAGCGGTTGCCAGGGCCTTTCCTAATCGGCACCCCTTGCAAGTTCCCTCCCTCTGTCTTTTTCTTCTTCTTTTTTCCCGCCCTTGTTTTGCAGTGAGGTTTGCTTGAATGCATGCAGATGTACTGTAATGAGAAACGTCAGGTACTCTACCTTCTGGATTTTATTTTATTTTTAAAATGATCTAAAGCGTTTATTTGATAGGGATAATCCTAGAGGGGGGATTGGCTAAGTGGCATTAGATCTCGACGTTTGACTTTTGGTGAGCGCACTCATTTCAGATTACATTGACGGCTATACTTTAAAGCTGGATTCAATGTTGCAGGCTTTTCTGAAAGACATTCTCCAGTAGAATATCTCAACCCTTTGATCATACAGAGATTCCTATGAGCATTGACGATCAAAGCAAAAATAAAAAAAGTCAAATAATAGGAGTGAAATAATCCAATTGAGAATTCTTCTTTTTTTCTTTCCGGTTGAATTTAAAACAGTCCATGGCATTCCAAGCCGTCCCATACTCAAAAGGCAAAATGTCTCTTTTAGGAGTGACACTCAAGAACCTGGACCTGAGCCCATAAAAAAATTGGTGGTCCAGCCCAAATCATCACAATGGTCCACTCCAAATTGATTTTTTTTTAAAAATCTATTTCTACTTGAATGTTCTTAATTTATTCGTTGATCGAGTGGACCGCACATGCACAAAGCAATAGTCATTTTTGAAAAATGAAACCAGAGGTCTACATTCTACATTGATAAATTCCCTAATTGAGGATTAGAATAGCATATTCATGGAATTAAAAATTAGAAAAAAAAAAAAAAAAAGCATTTAAATATAAAATAGAATCGAGTTGGAGTAAAACGACCTGAGCCCGAGCCCGAGCCCAACCTGAATTGATCGGGCCATGCATGCAGGGCACAAGCCTAGCCCATGGACCAAGCTAGTAGGTCCAAGCCCAGTCAAGCTAGTAGGTCCACAAAATAATTATAAACTCCGATTATGGTATTTGCGCCATTGAGCACTTCAAATTTCAACCGTTGATGAAATGTCCACTAATAATCCATCCAGCAAAATAAATCAATGCAAATATGATTTATAATCCATATATCCAGGGACCCACAATAGTTTATTTTTATTTAATTATAGGACACATGAAAATTTTCTTAGTGCAAGCGTATCAACCATCATAATCTGCCAGAGTATCAAAGTTTTTTCCATAAAATATTTAATGCCGTACGGACAACAGCGAAGGATAACCATCTCATGTCCCATCCTCCACATGCGGTGCCCACATCTACACGCACTAGATGAATTGTACGATAGATGCTCTGCGAATAATCATACGCGGGTTTCCAATTCCGACAAGTGGGACCCATTCTTCCAAAATCCAGACCGTTGATCTATCGGTTCCCACTTTAGATGGACCATAGCCCAAAGATATCTCAGACTGGAAGAAAACTGTGTTTGGAAATCTTTCATTTGTATATGGACCGTTGCTATATTTCTCTTCTTCAACTTCCATTTTTGGCATACTTTTTGGGTGTGGCCCATCTGTGGTGGCACACAACAGAAGCATGGGTCCCACTTGTAACAGAAGCTAAGCATAACGTGCATTGCTTGAGGTTGTGTATCCTATAAATCTACCAAACGATGTCTAGACAGACCCTACCTTATCACATTATATTTATAGACACCCCATCAAACCATCACCAATTATTATTGAGAATTGTTCACATTCAACTAGTTGGACGATTAAGGTACTGTCCAACAGCGGATAACTTCCAACCTATCATATGAGTACAAAATCCAACCCGTCCAATGAGTTGGCCTTGGCATATGAATCTTTTTTATTAGAAATTAGATACATTCAATTATTAAGTGGTCCGAACCATCGAAAATAACATTCAACTGCTGAAACAAATACAATGCGAGTTTGGTCCACCTGAGAAATTGATGTGGGTGGTTTTTTATAAGGAAATACTTGTAGTCGAACCAAACTATTGGACGGATTGGATTTTGTATGCACGCATAATGTTGAAAGTTATCTGTTGAGTGGACGGTTACTTTTTGACGACTTGACTGGATGTGAGCATCTCTAATTATTATTATTATCTCACCTTCTCATCCTAGTCAAGATGGGTAGGCCCACCATCTTTCAGTCTTACTGGCTAACCACCTCAAAATTCCCAACGCCGCACAATTACGAGAGATCCAAGCTGTCCATTCGACTGGTGATGTCACCAGATGCATGGCCCAAGAACTAGGTTGGTCCACTATCCGAAATAAATGGATGGTTAAGCAAAGAAGGCCATTCATATGTGGCCCACTTGATGACTCCACTAGACTGATTCTTTGGGCCCACTTAATGGACGGCTTGGATGTTGAAATGCATTCCTCATTAGCACATATGGAGATTTGTAAAGCATACATACGTGTGGGATTATCATACCTTTTAAATAACAATACATTGGATATACTTTTCCGAGAGATAACCACTCTAACGAAATCACAAGAATTATTTTAAAGAGAAACTTTGATACTCTGGCAGAGTGCGATGGTTGATACTCAGGCACTTAGAAAATACTTTGTTATTGCATGCTTGGCATACTAGTAATTCAAATTAGACTGTCCAAATCATGGGTCTTTGTTTAAATGCAAATTAACCAAAATTTATATTTATCTGACCGTTGGACTGATGGGCGGCTAAGAATGAAAAATATCCAGTGGTCATATTTCAACAAACGAGTGTCCATGAATAAGATGTTATTATATATTATTCAACCAATCTGTTTTTGGGATCGTGACATAGCAACAGTGGGCCCCATAATCTACTAGGTTAATTTGATTCAATGTATGCCACGTGTACAATTTCTGAGTGCCTGTGTATCAAGCGTTTCTATTTATTAAATGACGAGGAATATCCACCTCTCTCTCTATGGACCAAAAGGCTACTGTCCTTTGAGCACATACAGCCAACATGATACGTGTGCGAGGCATCCAAGCAGCTGGAAAGGTGTACCCCACCTTGAAGATCACTGGGTGAAAAAATCAGCCCTTCCCATTCATCAGGTAGGCTGCATCATGGTAAACAATGAAAACTTAATCAGTTTATTTTTGTGGCCTACCTGATGAATTGATCAGCCTGATTTTTCTCCTAATGGTATTGAAGGCGGTCCTTCCTTATCAACGGTTCAGATTTATAATACACGTGGGCACTTTGGCTGTATCCAATCAGTGGAATGCAACCTTGTGGTTTTCACTGAGATGGTTAGTGAATATTCCTCCAGATACTACACAGAGATTTCCAAGCCACACGCGTGTGCAAGTTAGATGATGCATACGCCACCAAACATGTCATCCTGTCATCAGGTGTAATATCCAAGCCATCCATCAGAAGGGTACCACCATGTAGATTTCCAATCACAAGAATCAAAACTGTCCACTAGTCAAATGGGCCACAATTACTGAAGAAATGTACGGTTACGAAAACACCCGCCAATATTTTCTAACCCCTCCATTTATTTCTAACATCATGGTACACCTACTGTTGGCCCAGCTTTATCTTCCAGCGGCAGAATCAAGTTGATAAGGTTACATGATGGATGGCTTGGATATTTCGCATGTGTGGCATGCGGTGGCGTGTGCACACCCGTGTGGGCTTAACAAAACTCAATAAACATATTTATACTATTGGATAAGGCACAAAAGCTAAAATATCAGATTGGCGCATTACAACCCCATCCAACTCACCCTCAATGAGTCAGGGCCACTTGATTGGTTACTCGAACATGGACCACATTAATCCCATCTCTTAATCTTAATTTATAACTTTTACTAACTCCACATGCATGTGCAAGCATACATGCCACGTGATCCACATGTGCTTGATCGGACCGTTTCATTAGGTGGGCCACACTGTTTAGATCTCCCCAACTAAAAATCAGGCCAAACATTCACACTTCAAGTGGGCCACGCCACAAACAGCAATGAACGGCTAGAAAATTTATGCTCACTATCTGTAACATATCGTGGCCCACCTGTGGTGTGAAAATGCCTGATTCAATTGAGGTAGAAGGAAGGCTTGGATCTTGCACACGTGTTACATATGAGGTGTGTCCATACGTGTGGATGGCAGGCTCCACACGCTTGTGGTAACAGCAAGCTTGTTTGCACGTGGATCCTATCTTTATTTTTATTATTTTAATTCAAGATTAGAATATCTGTCTTTTAATTCAAGATTAGAATATCTGTCTGCCAATAGCAAAAAGTCTACGAGAGAATATAACCTTAGTTTTTAATTAAGCAATGGGAAGGCTTCTTTGGTAAGAAAAGTCATTACATGAAATATCTAAGAAAGAAAAATTATCAAGTGGGCCAAGTTCATGAAAACCATACCATGCACCTGGTTGCATTTGGGCTGGGTGGAATCCATGTAACCAATCTGGACCGTTGATTAGGCGGGGTCCACTCTCCCTGCTCATCGAGGGACGCAAATCGTCAAGTGGATGGCATTCAGAAATGGATGGAGAAGAATGTCTAGGACCATCTGATTGCTGTGATTTTTGTACAGTAGAAAAATAAGAGTGGACAACGCCTGATGGACGGTATAGATAGGCGATGTGGACGAAAACAAGATCACATGCAACTAAGTGCATGGGAAGGCATCCATACGCTTATAACCGATCTGGTCGCTTCTCTAGAGGTGCATGCATGATATCTAGAGGTGCATGCATGATAACTTGTCATGGAGTCTCATCTTTGGACATGTGGCTTGTGTAGAAAATCCATACCGTGCAAATGTCAGCCCTCATCATGAAGATCAACCCCCTCAAAATCTATGCTAAACCGCTCACTAGTGGGTCACACTTGCATGTTGAATCAGACCGTCGGTTATCAATTGATTCCAAAGATATGAGGCACCTGATGAGTAGCTAACTTGAATTTTGTCCCAGGTGATCTTCATGGTGTGACCTACCGTTTTCATGGCACAGATGTCCTATAAAAGTGGCACGTTTGCAGAACAGGTGGGACGGTATATTAAGTTGTCATGCAGGTAAGTGTAGGTGATGATGTGATTGAGATAAGATCCTCATTATTTATATCATTTTTGCGTTTGGAAGTTTTGAAAGGTGGTAGATGAGTTGCGTTTGGAAATGTGATCTACCTAAATTTCAATTGATAAAATAAAGAGGATCTTATCTCATTTGCAATTTGGGTCATGAAGTAGGAATAAAGAATCCTTATTAAGTTGGTTCCTATTTCCCCACCAAGACTGCAGTGTTTGTTGAATAAACTTACTCTACACTGTGTGGGGCCCACTGTGATGTGTGCGTGACATTTTTTTCCCCTGGCGTTCAACCTAGAGGCTGATTTTGGAACTTAGGTGAGCAATGTAGTGTGAAAATACATTAAACCATTAAGGGGAGTTTTGACTGTACGTTAATTAAGATAAATTATTTATGCCTCAAGTAGAGGTGGAGACGGGATGACCCGATCCAGCTAATTCAACTCGTCCGACTCAGTTCTATCCGATTCAACCCGAACTGAATGGGTGAGTCAGTCTGAACCGAGTAAGCTTCGCCCAATCCGAACTCAAACCAAGTCGAGTGCAGGTTACCCAGTAACTCAATTCGGTTAGACTTGACTAGATCTGAAACCCGACTTGACCCGACTCTCTAACCCTACCCGGCCTCGATCCCAACCTCTTTGTCTCTCCCTCCCTCATCCTCCTCCTCTTCCAAGCCCAGCAACTACCCACCACCATCACCCTCCTCCTCCTCCTCTCTCTCCTCTCCACTCCCTCTCTCCCTCCATCATCTCTCAATCTGACTCGGTGCCAACTCAACCCGACTCGATACTTCTGACCGAATTAGACTCGGTCTCGATCAGTCCAGGCCAGACCGAACTAGGATCGAGTCAGGCATGCTAGACTTGGTATCGAGCCTGATCGAGTTCGGGTCAGGCTGTAACATCCTGTCCAACCAGCACAGTATCTTGGGGTGTCCACGTAGGATTTTCAGCAGGATCATTCGTTTAAACCACTCACGGTGGGGTACCACAAGTTAATTAACCTAGGATCAGCCCATTAGGATAGACCAGACAGGTCATGATAGGAACCGGTGCGGGCCGTCAGGCCAGATGGCTCGTCTGCACTTAGCAACAGTCCGTACGGGCTATACCGCGATGCGGGAAGGTCAGAAAATTACAAAAATTCAGGGAAGTATAGATCTCACTGGGCTTGGGGACCATTGTGGACCACGGAACTGGTGGACACCCAGAAGTGGGATCTAACACTGGCTAAATGCACCCCACCAATGCCAGGATCGGAATCTGGCACTTATAAATGAAACCGAGATACCAGGTTATCCAGCTGTTGGATCTCTTCTACATTTACGGTGAAGGTCTAATGAATTTTCCTACACCCGTCCACAAACTCTGTGACCCGATCGAGGAACGGTGACTGTTGATCGCAAATCGGACCCGTACGATCAAATCCCAGATCCGATCGTCCCCAAATTTTGCATGGCCCTTCATCGGGCTATGGAGCAACTATCTTATAATTTTCATGGCCAGATGGCTACTAGAACTGCTCCAATGACCGGATGGCCCCCACCAGGCCATTTAAAAATCTGAACCGTTGACTCAAACCCAATAACCGTTAATCCATTTGTTCTCAAATTTTACATGGCCCCTCATTGGGCCATAGAGCACCTACCCACCAAATTTGATGGCCGGAAGGGTGTTAGGGCCGCCCCTAGGCCAACATGGAGTCCTAGAAGGCCATTGTGGGCATTTAAAGAAACTTAAGGCCAAAAGGCCCAAGTCTAGGAAATAAAGCCCTAGCTCTCTTATAACTCCCTCCTTTACTACAACCACCAAGGAGTAGAGAGAGAGAGAGCAAAGGATCAAAGGAGAGAGAATGAGAGTATGAAGGAGAGCTAGGAGGACCCTAAATCAAGGTGGGGCCCAACGAAATCAAACCCCACAACTCCCTACATCTTCTCCAAGAAGAACCCCTCATCCACAACTGCCTTTTTCACTCCGTTAATCATCTAGGTAAGATCCATCATCCATTTTCGTTGAAACCCATGTGATTGAGAAGGATTTTACTTGGGTTCTAACGTATAAATGTTGTTTTAAGGATTCTGGCCGATCAACCCCCGAAATCCACCCTCCTAGGTCGATCTCACGCCTTCTACAAATTCGAAGGTGCGGACTATTGTTCTTAGGTGGCCTAGTACTAATTTTAGTATGAGCTTAATGATTTTGATTGCTTGAATGTCATATTTGAAATTCTAGAGAAACCCTAGGAATTATATATTTGTTGGAATTGTATAGATGTGCATGCTTAGCTCTAAAATTTGGTGTTGATCTTACCTCTCACATGATATTGTGTATGGATGATAGTATGCTCATGTTTTGCTTGCTTCCTTTCCCTCATATGTGGTGCTTCATTGCGTGTATGATTTATTACCCTTGTACTCATGATTTCTTAAGATGGAGGAAGTGCTTAACTTCCTCACGAACCTACACACTCACAGGTACCTTGTTTCGTGATAATGTTGCTTGCTGGTTGGAGTATTCATTTTGTATGGTTGAGATGCATGAGGACATGACATTGATATGTTAATTGATAACCTGGATAGTTAGTAGGTTATGGATCATTCTTATACTCTTGGGTTGGTTGGGAACATGAGGAGAGACGGTAGTCCCATCGGTAGGACTATGCTAGGGCTAGACCCGTGGGTTTGGGCGGGTGTGTTCAGGTGACTGTAATTCGACTACATGGGTCCCTTGTGCCCGAGGTCGCTCGTCTCACGCTCGCCTGATTCGTGCGGTCTAGCCTACTGTCTGACCAACCTTTTTTGTTAACCATATTTGCTCATACCTGTATAGAACCTGGAACACCCTACAACCGTAAGTGGCCCACCAATATTCGATTGCAACTAGTCCATAGCCTCGTGAGCCGGGCATGGTGGAATGGGACACTGTGTCCGAGCTGTCGGCCTATGCTAGAGTACCACGCCTCCCCATAGTGACGCGAGCGATCCCTTTCTCTCGGCACTCCTCATGTACTTGAAGTCGGGGATGAGGAACCCGACAGGATCACGGACCGCGGGGTCTCGGCCTCACGCCTTGGGGGTCTTGGCCTCGCAATCAGTTTGTGGCATTGATACGTGGGGTGTACCAGATTCCCCAACCTACTGGATGAATGGACTTAACTAATAACTCGGCTAACACGATCACATCGCACCGCATTAATTAGGGTGGCGACTCGGCAATCAAGGTTACTCTGAGGGAGTGTTGTCATACGCGATCGTTAAATGGAGTCGCTTGAGGGAGCGTTGTGGAGAGGGCACGCATCATATCATCTATCATGCATGCACATTAATAAGATTAACTAGGTGTTTATGATTGACTATTTTTCATTAAGTTCATATTATAATTGATGTCTGTTATAACTTGAGATTAATAGCATCCACTGAGTTGATCACTCACTCCCACTCTGAGACGGTGTTTTAAAACACCAACCAGACCCATTCATAGATGCAGGTGACTCAGTGCCGGAGGAGCCTGGTGAGGCGAGCTTTGAGGAGGAGAACGAGCTATCCTACTTCCAGTTGATGGACGGTTCTCTGCCAGCTTGAGAGGCGGGATTGGATCGCTGAGCAGGGGGCTCAGTTCTATTCTTTTTGGACTTACTTTTCTTTTTGTGATTTTGTGGGTGGCGCCATGTGCGACCCTTTTATTCTTTTGGACATGTATATAGATATATGTTTGATCTCTTTCATTTCAGTAGACTTGTGTGATTATGTTTCATGTTCCAGGAAATTCCAAGCTACGCAAGTAAACCGGATTAAATGCACATTAATGAAAATCAGTTATAAGTGACTCTCGGGAACTCAGAAGTTGAGCACATGCGCGACTCCTGATTTTCAGGGCGTTACAAGTTGGTATCAGAGTATGGTTTGAAATTAATTGGGCCATGGGTCATGAACTCACTAACGCGTCCACTGACTTGAGAGGGTACGCAGTAGAACATGCAACAGGGACTTAGGACGTTAGGAGTCATCCCAAACCCTGAACCAACAATCGTAGACTAAGGGTAGGACCTCCTAGGAAGTTAGGAATGGGTAGCGAGAGAGAATAGTAATCCTAGAGAAGGCCAAATCCCAGGTCTTCCTTCCCAAGCGTGCTTAGAAATTCATCATCCTAGTGCATAGAAATCCCTCATTTCACCATCCAACGCAATGCTCATTTAGCAAAACCTATGAAATGAAGTTGAGCCCCTTCACACTCAAATTCCAGACATGTCATTCTCCGCCTTGAGCAGGGATTGGCATTGTAACCCCGCTTACTATAGCTTAATGTCATGGGCCAAACTGGTCTGAGGCCAAATTCATCTCCCCAACCGATTCCCTTAAAGCCTCCTCGCACCCTCACTCTGCCCTCAAACTTCCTCGGGAGTTTGACAGGAGCGAACCGGGAATCGAATGGTTGGACGGTTGAAGCCCTCGTCCAAGTCCAAGTGAACTAATACTGGGTCGAATGGGGTGGTACTGACCCGTTCGGGGATTATTAGGTAGGTGCGAACGAGATTGTACTGGAAATAGGGAGAGCAGAGGAGAAATAGGATTTTAGCCCCTAAATGGGGAGAATCTTATGAAACAGATAGGTCCACTGAGTAAAGCAGCTCCTTCTACCCCAAAATCATATATAGAACGGCCCAGGGGGCCTTACGAGCTCCAGGGAAAACACCCGAAAGGCGGACCCCGCCGCATACAAATGGGGGGCGGCCGTGACCCCGCCTGTCAGCGCGCACAACGCCAGGGCGCCCCCGCCCGAGCACCCAGACCCCCCTCGTCCACGCATGACCCCGCCCGGATCACCACTGCGTGCGGGTGACCCCGCCCGGACCTTAAGAGTGTCCACGTGACCTCGCCTAGACTTCCAGCAGACGCGCGTGACCCTGCCTGGGTGCGCGTGACCCCGCCCGGATCCGAACCACCTAGCTCCCCCTCCCCTTCCACATACACACATGTGGGGTCCCCTCTCTCTTGCTATTTAGGAAAGTTTAAGGATCATTACCTTCACTACCACTTCACACTACCCTTTTAAAACCCCTAGGAAGAACTCCCCTCTCCCATTCCCAAACAAATTCTTAAACCCACCTTCTCCATCTCCCAACTCTCTAGTTCATATACTCCACACCATTTCCACCATCCATTCTCAAACCCCATTCACCAACTCAACATCAAGTCCCTTTTTCAAATACCTCCCCTCCGACAAAACTTCCATCCCTCTTTCCCACAACTAACCCAAACCCTTTCCCAACATACATTCCTCAATCTTCCTCAACTTCCATCTCCAAAGCTCATCAACCCATCTCATTTCTAAAACCTATTTTCCAAGCTTTTCAAGGAAAACCCTCTCCTTCTCAAAACCCCCTCTTATATCCAACTCAACCTCAAGGCCCCTTCAACAACCCATCTCCACCCCACTTTTCCTCAAACAAATTCTAAACACATTTTCAAGTCCTTCCCAAAACCATCCTTAGGATCTCCCCTCCCACACTCACCTACATTTCTCACACTCCCGCCATCTTAGCCGAGGGAAATGGCATTCTTAGCAATCGTCATCTCTTTCTTCTCCATTACGGCGATTCTTTCCCTCATGGGGAAGAAGAGGTCGTCCCCCGCCGAGCCCGGACTGAGCTGAGAAAGGCAGAGTAAGCAAAGGGCCAATTCGAAGGAGAAGACAGTCTCAGAGGTCCGATCCAAGCGAAGAAATGATACTCAATGGGCTCTCGTGATTCAAGCGTCTCAACCACTCGTCGAAGATGTGCGAAATTTTCGCGTACGCAAAATCGCCTTCGAAGCTTCCATGGAAGAGCACCTGTTTGATGATATCGCCCTACTCGGTCGGCTTGTGGTGAAGGGATGGGGTCAAATATTCTATGGGGATTCCCAGGCAGATGAAGGACAAGTGAGGGCCTTTTACGTGCGAATCAGAAATCCTCAATTCAAGCCCTTAGGCTTTGATCTTGTGGTGGGAAGCAAGATGTTCCCATTCGGGGTGGCGGACATTTCAGACGTACTCGGGGTGCCGCTAGGAGAGGTGCAAATTGAGGAAGGAAACTTGGATACGAGTCGAGCCCGCAACGAGCGGACTCGCTTTTTGTGTGGACAGGTTGCCCAATGGAGACGTGAGGTCGGCCTGAACTCGACCAACTTGACCCCTGACTACCGTGCACTTCACCGCATCTGCACCCACAATGTCTACCCAAGGTTGAAGAACCGTACCGAGTGCTCTCGCTATATGGTGGAGTTCTTATATCAGATAGGCCAGGGAGCAGATGTATGCCTCCCCAGCATAGTACTCCCCAGATCGTGAGGGCCGCAAGGGCGACTCGGAAGGACGTATGCCTCCCCTTTGGACGTCTGGTTTGTCGATTGGCCCAGTAATACGGTGTGGGCGGATCAGATGGAAATTATATACCGACATAGATACTGGGTGATGAGATGTTGAACAAGATGAAGATAGGCCCCAAGCAGCGACAGGCCCACATCGATAGATACTGAGACCCTGTCGAGGAAGAAGAGGATAGCGATGGAAGCGAGGAAGATGAGGATGAGGATGAAGCTGAAGAGGCGAAAGAAGCGGAAGAAATTGATGTAGTTGGCAGAGAGGCCCATACCATTCCAGATATACGCGAGCGGTTAGATGCGCTCCAAGCCGAATTAGCGGGGATCAAGGAGGGCCAGGCGAGGATTGTGAAGAACCAAGTGAAGCAGGATAAGTGGAACAAGAAGATATATCTGGTCATAAAGGCCCTGATCTGCTGCAGAAAGGGGGAAGAAGCGCCGCCACTTTCGCCCTACTCAGACGAGTAGCACCACGACTCTATTGATGATTAGTAGTCTGTTTTAAGTTGATTAGGTCCAATCTTATGTACTGACGGATGCGTAAGACTTTTGCTTAACTAGCTTGTATTTTCTTTTCATTTAGCATATCTAGTAATCTGTGTAATCCATGTTATAGCATTTAACTGGCCATGTTAATGGCATTTTGAAATTAATGATAATGTATGGATCGACTTGAAGTTATCTTTGCTAGAAGTGTGCCTTGCCTGTGTTGTGGTTATAGTCATGAATATCAGGCTATAGGTCTGGTATGCCTAATGTACGCGATGCTCTAGTGACTAATACTCTAAGGAATTTCTTTCCAGAAAATGCCTCCGTGAGAGGAGAGTTGATACGTCCGCCTACCTCATGGCGGCTTGGTTGAGAGGGACCTCCTCCCCGACGATCAACAAGGCCCCCAAGGGGAGAACGGTTCCCAAAATACGAGTAGCACTACCCAGGAGGCGGATCCAAGTGCTCCGCCACCGCAAGCCGCGACACCCGTACCTCCTACGCCACAGGTTATGGATTGAGTGGACTAGATGTTTCTTCTCATGCAACAAAAGCAACAGATGATGGTTACTAATATGCAACAACAACAGCAGATGATGACCACTATGATGGAGGCCATGGCCCAGAACATGGGTATGCCGCAACCGGCGCAAGCTGGCTTAACTGCACCCACAAACAACGTGAGCAATCTGTTTGAGCGGTTCCAGCGGTATAGGCGCCTACTTTCACCGGCACCCACCGCCCCGAGGAAGCGGAATATTGGCTTAATCGAGTCACCAAACTATTGCGATCTCTCCATTGTACTGAGGCAAAGAACGTTGAACTCATTTCCTACCTCTTTGAGAAAGAGGCGGACTTATGGTGGGAAAGCGTCCTCCGCTCCATCCCCGAGAACCACTGTGGACGTGGGAGGAGTTTGAAGGCTGCTTCAATGAAAAATATCTCCCTCAGACGTACCAGCATGAGAGGGAAAATGAATTCATCTGCCTCCAATAAGGGGGGATGACTGTAACGCAATACGAAAATCGGTTTACAGAATTGTCGCGCTACGCTTCCGAGATAATCGTTAACGAGGCGATTAAGATGAGGCGATTTTCAGCAGGGTTAAGGAGCGGCATACACTCAAAGATATGTTATGCCAGCATCAAGACATATATCGAGCTCGTTGAGATATCGATACGGGCGGAGCAGGATGAGGAGCGTGTCACACGGACCCGTTCACAGTTAAGGCCACGAAACAGGATGGAGGGACCGTTCTCTTCTTTTGCAGGAAAAAGGTCGCGCCCTAACTCTCCGCCCCGATTGGCCGCCACACCGGCCTCTTCTACACGACCTGCCCAGACATGTAGCTACTGTAAGAGGGTGGGTCACTCTGAGCCTTATTGTTTTCCCAGGATGAGGGACCTCAGCTTCACGCTGCCACAGCGCAACAATAGGCCCCCACAGCAGGCATTGCAGATTTCGCCCCTACGGGCAATGAGGCCTAGCCAGCAGTTTCACCATCCACCAACACCTCAAGTTAGGCTGCCACCACGGCCTATGCAATGACCGAACTTTCCACAGCAGGCTCGGGTTCATGCCTTAGCGGCCGAGGGCCAAGATGCAGTTATCCCCACTCTTACAGCCTTTGAGGTGACGGCTTACATACAAGGTACTCCCATATTTCTATTAGTGGACACCGGGTCCACAGCTTCTCTCATATCACATGCCACCTTCAAGCATCTAGGACTACGCTCTACTCCATTCGTTGGAGTAAAGATCATTGCCACTGCCGGTACTGTCTCAGAAGCAACGAAGATATGTCGGGATTGCCCCATTGACTTGGGATGCAAGGTGACGATTGTGGATTTAATAGTGACCAAGATCTTTCATTATGACGTCATCTTGGGTATAGACTGGTTGGCCATGATGAAGCCGGATATCGACTGTGACACTCTGACCGTGAAAATATACGAAGACGACGGCACTTCCCTCACATTCTCAGTCCAGGTTAGCCACGATCATAGGATTTTGTGTTATGCTTCATTGGAGGACGGATATGAAGGGCCCTCGATAACGTGCACACCCGTGGTCTAAGATTTTTGGGACGTGTTTAAGGCCATACCCGGACTTCCACCTTGACGTGAGATAGACTTCACGATCGATCTGGTTCCGGGTGCCAAGCCCATCTCCTTGCCTACTTACCGCATGCCCCCAAGTGAGATGGAAGAACTGCGGTCTCAAATCGACAATTTGCTAAAGTCAGGCTTCATCCGACCCAACATATCACCATGGGGAGCCCCGATCTTATTTGTGAGGAAGAAGGATGGCTCATTACGTCTATGTGTAGATTACAGGAGATTGAACCAAGTGACGGTTCGGAACAAATACCCGTTGCCCAGAATTGACGATTTATTCAACCAGTTGAGGAGTGCTCAATATTTCTCAAAGATCGATCTACAATCAGGGTACCATCAGCTGCGAGTTAGGGACAATGATATACAAAAAACGGCCTTCAATAACTGTTTTAACAATTATGAGTTCCTAGTTATGTCGTTCAGGCTCACCAATGCCCCAGCGGTATTCATGGACCTCATGAACAGAATCTTTAGGCCATTCTTATACAGATTCGTCACCGTGTTCATCGACGACATATTGATTTATTCAAAAGGCCATGAAGAGCATAGAGAACATTTAAGGGCAGTCTTCGAGACCCTAGAGAAAAATTAATTGTTTACACAATTTAGGAAATGCGCCTTCTGGAAGGAGGAGGTCAAATTTCTAGGACATGTAGTGTCCAAGGAAGGAATATCTGTGGATCTCGCCAAGGTGACGGCCGTGCAGGGTTGGAAGCAACCGAAGTTGGTCACGGAAGTGAGGAGCTTTCTTAGTCTCGCCGGCTATTATCGAAGATTCATTAAAGACTTTTCGAAGATAGCCCGACCGCTATCCTAGCTTACGCGGAAGGATCTCAAATTTGCATGCAATGAGAAGGCGGAGGCGGCCTTCCAAGAGTTGAAGGACAAACTGACGTCGGCACCTGTGCTTATGCTACCTGAGTAAGGGGTCAAGTACACCGTCTATACTGACGCTTCTCATGTGGGCTTGGGATGTATACTCATGCAAAAGGATAGGGCAATTGCTTATGCGTCTCGGCAGTTACGGAAACATGAGGATAACTACCCTACACATGACCTCGAGCTTGTGGCGGTAGTTTTCGCATTGAAGATATGGAGACATTATCTTTATGGTGAGGAGTTTGAACTTTTTTCTGATCATAAGAGTCTCAAATACATCTTCACCCAGAAGGACCTGAACATGAGACAGCGTCGCTGGATGAAAATATTGAAGGACTTCAACGTTCGATGTCTCATATCACCCTGGCAAGGCCAATTTGGTGGCGAACGCCATGAGTCGTAAGAAGACAATCGAATTTGCGGCCCCGCTAATAGTGAGAGAGTGGGATATGGTGGAATTCGTTCGAGACTTCAACATGAAGCTAACCGTGGAGGAACCGTACGAAGTCGTAGCCCACATTCAGGCCCAGCCGCTGCTTAACGGCAAAATCATTGAAGCCCATGAGGGTGATGAGTTATTGAAGAAGATGAGGGAAAGAGCAAGGAATGATGGGAAGTCTGAGTGGAGGATCGGTACTGATGGAGGGTTGCGGTACCGAAACCCCCTTTGTGTTCTAAACCTTCAGGGACTACGAGAAGAAGTCCTAAATGCCGCTCACAACTCCAAGTTAGCGATGCATCCTCGTAGTACCAAAATGTACCAGGATCTGAAGCGAAATTATTGGTGGGACAATATGAAAAAGGAAATAGCAGTTATGTGTCCCGATGCCTCATGTGTCAACAAGTCAAGGCTGAGCACCACCGACCACTGGACCTATTGCAGCCCATGCCCATTGCATAGTGGAAGTGGGACTTCATATCTATGGACTTCATTGCCGACTTGTCCAAGACAAGGAAGGGGCATGACTCGATATGGGTGATTGTGGACAGGCTAACCAAATCAGCCATTTCATGCCGATCAAGACATCTAGCTCCGCCGATGATTTGGTCAAGCTGTATATCAAGGAAATCGTGCGACTCCACGGCGTACCGTTGGAAATTGTGTCTGACCGGAACACACGATTCACGTCGAACTTCTGAACCCGCATCCAAGAGGCCATGGGAGTGAAGTTGAAGTTTAGCACCGCCTTTCAACCGCAGATAGATGGGCAAACCGAGCGGGTGAACCAGATTTTAGAAGACATGTTGCGGACTTGTATTCTGGACTTTCAGGAGAGTTGGGACGATTGTCTCCCTTATGCCGAGTTCGCCTACAACAATAGCTTCCAGGCTAGCATCAATATGGCGCCTTATGAGGCTTTGTATGGGCGTCCGTGTCGAGCCCCGCATTGTTGGGAGGAAATTGGTGAGAAGAGTTTGCTATGATCGAATCTGGTGCGGATCACGACCGAGAAGATTGGAATTATCTGGCGCCGCCTCTTGACGGCTCAAAGCAGGCAGAAAAGCTATGCCGACACAAGGCGGAGGGACTTAGAATTTGAAGCTGGGGACCACATACTTCTCAAGATCTCCTCAATGAATGGCGTTTTACGCTTCGGCAAGAAGGGAAAGCTCGCGCAACGGTTCATAGGGCCCTTCCAGATTTTAGACCGTGTGGGTGCGGTGGCCTATCGCTTGGCCCTACCCACGCCTCTAGCCTGAGTGCATAACGTCTTCCACGTATCAATGTTGAAAAAGTACGTCCCCGATCCTTTGCATATCATCAAGTAGGAACATGTGAAACTCAAGAAAAATACCACATATATTCTCCGGCCCACTCGAATATTGGATAGGAAGGAGCAGGTCCTACGCAATAAGGTCATCCCATTGGTTAAGGTATTATGGACCCATCACGATGAAGAGGAGGCCACTTGGGAGACGGAAGCAGAAGCCCGCAAGCATTACCCAAGTCTACTTTAGTAATACAAACAAGTACAAATTTCGAGGACGAAATTTAATTATAAGGGGGGTAGATTGTAACATTTCATCCAACCAGTACAGTGTCTTGGGGCGTCCACGTAGGATTTTTCGCAGGACCATTCGTTTAAACCACTCGCAGTGGGGTACCACAAGTTAATTAACCTAGGATCAGCCCATTAGGATAGACCAGATAGGTCATGATAGGACCTGGTGTGAGCCGTCAAGCCATATGGCTCGTCTGCACTTAGCAACAGCCCGTACGAGCTATACCGCGACGTGGGAAGGTCAGAAAATTACAAAATTTCAAGGAAGCATAGATCTCATTGGGCTTAGGGACCATTGCGAATCACAAAATCAGTGGACACCCAGAAGTGGGATCTGGCACTGGCTAAATGCACCCCACCAATGCCAGGATCGGAATCTGACACTTGCAAATGAAACCGAGATACCAGGCTATCCAGCCGTTGGAACTCTTATATATTTACGGTGAAGGTGTAATAAATTTTTCTACACCCGTCCACAAACTCTAAGACCCGATCGAGGAGCGGTGACCGTTGATCGTAAATCAGACCCGTACGACCAAACTCCAGATCCGATCGTCCCCAAATTTTACATGGCCCTTCATCGAGCCATGAAGCAACTATCCTTTAAATTTCATGGCCAGAGGGCCACCAGAACCTCTCCAATCACCAGAATGGCCCCCACATGGCCATTTAAAGATCAGAACCGTTGACTCAAACCCCATAACCATTCATCCGTTCGTTCTTAAATTTTATATGGCCCTTCATTGGGCCATAGGGCACCTACCCACCAAATTTAGTGGCTGGAGGGGTGTTAGGGCTGCCCCTAGGCCAACATGGAGTCCTAGAGGGCCATCGTGAGCATTTAAAGAAACTTAAGGCTAAAGTGTCACCCCCCGAACTCGAAAACCGGACTCACAAAATTTTTGATCGCCGAATCCGGCGCCGATAGCCTTCATAGAACCACATTCTCAGCTCTCAGCACCCATTTACCAGGTTCCGATCCTGGGATACTACAAGGAGAATTTATAATCATCAGTTTGATTCATAATGAGCATAACCCACGAACAATAAACACAAGAACACCATCACAAAATCCACTATGATCAAAAGCTTTAAGTACAATGCATCTAAAAGGAAATACAAGATAATGCGACTAGCAAAACTCCAAAGGCTTGACCGCACACTCCTACTACTGCTATGCTATAGCTGCATCCTGGCGTCACCTGCACGCATCAATCATGCATAAACTTATAGAAAGCTTAGAGGGTGGTGTAAGTGTGTGCGCAATATAAGCGTGCTCAGAGTGCAAGGTCAGAGAAATGCGGGATCATACTGATGAACATATGTATGCAATCAGCCATACCAAGGCCATGCAGTGCAAATCATGAATACGATCGGCGACATCAAGGCCATGCGATGTAGAATGCAAGTCAAGCATGTCAATCTTCATCCACATATTAATGCAGCTCCTCACTAGAGCATCAAATCAGTGCGGTTCTCAGTATGGATAATCATCGGGGTCAAGTACACTCCACGCCAGCTTGCCGCCCCTATCCGGACGGACAACTGGGAGAGTGGAAGAGACCTCACTATTCGCCTGGTAATATCGGGCCCGGCTCATCGATAGCAGACCGATTCCTCAAGCTGGTCAAACTCAACCTAGTAATTGCCCCCTCACTCAGGTGGGTAAGGTCACATCCCTTCCCAACCGACCACGACACAGTGGGAGACGCAACCTACTGGTATACGGCCCTCGCGCGCTCATGTATTCACTCGGTCTCGACGTTGGAGTCATCCTCTGGTACCATTGGGTTTAGGAATTTTCACCCAGGGACATCTATGGCACCCGTATGCTAGAATCAAATATTTCTGGTATCTAATCCTGTCATCCACGATGTGTCTGTGGAGGCTATGGCCCTGATGTCGCTAGGGCATACAGTAACTACAATCACACAAATGCAAGTGCATGAGTCACACTATCAGTCATGCAACAATCCTGCGTGTACCATGCACTTATATGGGGCAACTCCGCATATCAGGGAGCCCATAAACAGTCCGCCCGAAGGCATATGCTATGATCGGTCACTCCTCACATCAGGCATACATATGATGCGGATGATCATGAATCATGGATCTATACTAAACATGTATAATGAGATGAGCTCTGTGTATAACGAAGATGGGCCTAGACGGCCTACTTACCACAAGTATGGGCCTATCAGTGGGCCTTAGGGAGAGTTATAATGCGGATATTTAACCAACATTATCCATTCAATGTGGACGTCAAACCAGCATTGCTCCCAAGGCATGGCCCATTATGAATGTCAATACATATGCTATGGTGGAGTCACACTACAAGGGACATTATGTACGTCCTATTGGGCCTCGACCCATGGGCCTCTAATACATCAAATGGCCTCATACATGGGTCTCACATATACATATCAAGGTGGGCTTCAATGATGGGCCATAAATGCATCAACATGGGCCTAGTCGCATGGGCCTTGCATACATCACAATGAGCCTCATGATATGGGCCTTATACAAATCAAGGTGGGCCTTGTATGTATCAAGGTGGGCCTCAACGGACAGCCCACAAACATACCAAGATGGGCCTTATCACATGGATAAAAAAATTTTCCAAATGATTAGACGGTTTGGATGAAACACATGCATCATGGTGAGGCCCACCCTAATGAAGGGTGTGGATTACAATACATACTTAAGTGGGTCCCAAGTGGGCCTACCATAATGTTTATTTTCCATCCATCCCATTAACAAGGTCACTCAAACCTGGGGCCCAACCTGGGCCCATTGAAATGTTTATTTTCCACTTAACTTGAGCCCACTGTAATGTTTATTTTCCATACAACCTGTTGATAGGGTTACGTGGACCAAGGGGGCCCACCATACTATTTATTTTCCATCCAACCTGTTGATAGGGTCGGTGGACCAGGGGCTCACTGGAATGTTTATTTGCACCCAGCCGGTTCATAGGGCCACGCGGTCAGGGAGGGGCCCACTGTAATGTTTATTTTCCACCCAACCTGCTAGTGAGGTCACATGGACCAGGGCCCACGGTAATGTTTATTTGTCATTCAAACTGTTGATGAAGCCACCCGAATCTGGGGCCCACCGTGATGTGGTCCACAGATCCAGCCCGCCCATTATGCGTGTCCCACTTGGCAGACCGTTCAGACCAAGTTTCAACTGCATCCAAATTCCAGGTAGGCCCCACCAACTGATTTTATATGTTTAAGCATGTCTTCACATGATTTTAAATGGTGTGGCCCACTGGAGTTCTGTATACAGTTGATCTTTGGGGTGGTCATATGGTCCGAGGGGACCCATCAAATGCACGGTGTTGATGGCCGAAACGCATCAAGGTGGGGCCCACAGTTAGGCCGTGAGGGCCCTGCCTCATTCGCCCGTCCGCCAGTGCCGCAGGCGCTGCCTGCGCGTGCTTCTGACAACAGCAGCAGCGCTGCTGCTCGTTGTCTATTTTTTTATTTTTATTTTTAAAACCAGTTTTTACATAGTTTTCCTGGGGTAGGGCCCACATTAGATCGATCCGACCCCACCACTGGTCCCTGTAGATCGATACGATCCCATAGAGTCCAATATTGGGATGTTTCAGATATACAGGAGCATCAGGGATTAAATCAAAGGTAGGAACACTGTTTCCTATACCATGGCCCGCCAGGAAACCAGGTCAGTCTCATTTTTCGGTTCAACGACTAAAATGACCTGAGGAAGAGGATGGTCGGCTTGGATTGTATAAAAACATCAAGGTGGGGCCTACATGAATGACCCACCTCTCCCTTCTCTTTGGCTAGCACGGTAGTACACTCCCATGTCAGTTTACACTTCCCTGTTCGCCGACGTCCAGCGTCCAGGGACGCTGGACAACATCCATAAACACATCATTGCGGTGGGTCCCACGTGGACGTGGCCCACCAACATATATACATATAATATATATCTTATATTATATATATACAATACATATTATGTTATATATATTATATATAATATAACATATATAAAGAAGGATGTATTGGGCCCATCCAAACAGTAGATGGTGTGGATCATCACCAGCAATAAGGTGGGCCACACCGTCTGATGTAGATGGACGGGGTAGATATAACACATATTGGTGGGATCCACATCATCACAAAGAAAGAGAGAGAGAGAGAGAGAGAGAGAGAGAGAGAGAAATACACGGTGAGATAGAGGAACCCCGCCACTATGGGCCCTCTTGGTTAAATCACATACATCAAAATGGGTTCCACCTACAAGTGGGCCCTAAAATCAAAAATAACGGTAAATCACTCACCTTATCTTCCTTCTTCTTGGTCCCTTGGCCTCAAATGCTCCTTGCCTTTGCCTTGGACGGTGGATGATGGGGTTTGGATGGTTGAGATGGAAGATGAGAAGGTGGACCACACTTGGGAGGGAGACAAAAGCTTGGACGTTTTAGGGTTCTTAGTTACTTGGAGAGATTTTTGAGAAATGAGGGAGAGAAAGAAGTGATGGGATGATAAGGATGGGTGATGTAAGGAAGGGTATGGGTTGGGTTGAAAATTTTGTAAAAGGTGTATGGTTATTGTTGAAATTTGGAAAAAGAGGAATGGTGAGGTGGAAAGAGAGTGGACTTTTGGAAAAAGAGGGATGGGTTGTTGTACTTGGGGTAAGGCTTGTACTTGACATAGATTGATAGGACATATCGTAGAGATTCCCTTGAGATTCGCAACGCGCGGCGTTTCTTCGGAATAAACGCAGATCGACATCTTCTAGCCTGGGTATCGGTTTGGTGCGCAAGTCGCAGCGTTGGAACCGCGGCGACGGCGCGATCGCTAAGATATAGGTTTCGGTTCGAGCTGACTTCGGTATGCGGGACCTGGTTTAGGATCGTGCGCAATCATCGAATACGGTACGAAGGTTGCCGAAATTTGACCGGAATGACCGCGGAAGTTAACGGAACAGTACGGACTAGGACACGGGTCTTACATAAAGGGCCCAAGTCTAGGAAATAAAGCCCTCGCTCTCTCATAACTCCCTCCTTTACTACAACCACCAAGGAGTAAAGAGAGAGAGAGAGAGCAAAGGAGCAAAAGCGAGAGAATGAGTGTGAAGGAGAGCTAGGAGGACCCTAAATCAAGGTGGGGCCCAATGAAATCAAACCCCATAACTCCCTACATCTTCTCCAAGAAGAACCCCTCATCCACGACTACCATTTTCACTCCGTTAATCATCTAGGTAAGATCCATCACCCATTTTCGTTGAAACTCATGTGATTGAGAAGGGTTTTGCTTGGGTTCTAACGTATAAATGTTGTTTTAGGGATTCTGACCAATCAACACGCCTTCTACAAATCTGAAGGTGAGGACTATTGTTCTTAGGTTGCCTAGCACCAATTTTAATACGAGCTTAATGATTTTGATTACTTAAATGTCATATTTGAAATTTTAGAGAAACCCTAGGAATCATATATTTGTTGGAATTGTATGGATGTGCATGCTTAGCTCTCAAATTTGGTGTTGATCTTGCCTCTCACATGATATTATGTATGGATGATAGTATGCTCATGTTTTGCTTGCTTCCTTTCCCTCATGTGTGGTGCTTCATTGCGTGTATGATTTATTACCCTTGTACTCATGATTTCTTAAGATGGAGAAAGTACTTAACTTCCTCACGAACCCACACACTCACACGCAACTTGTTTCGTGATAATGTTGCTTGCTGGTAGGAGTATTCATTTTGTATGGTTGAGATGCATGAGGACATGACATTGATATGTTAATTGATAACCTGGATAGTTAGTAGGTTATGGATCATCCTCATACTCTTGGGTTGGTCGGGAACATGAGGAGAGACGGTAGTCCCATCGGTAGGACTATACTAGGGCTAGACTCATGGGTTTGGGCGGGTGTGTTCGGGTGAGTGTAGTTCAACTACATGGGTCCCTTGTGCCCGAGGTCGCTAGTCTCACGCTCGCCTGATTCGTGCGATTTAGCCTACTGTCTGACCAACCTTGTTTGTTAACCCTGTTTGCTCATACCTGTATGGAACCTGGAACACCCTACAACCATAAGTGGCCCACCAATATTCGATTGCAACTGGTCCACAGCCTCGTGAGCCGGGCATGGTGGAATGGGACACTGTGTCTGAGTTGTCGGCCTACGCTGGGGTACCGCGCCTCCCCGTAGTAACCGCAAGCGATCCCTTTCTCTCGGCACTCCTCATGTACTTGAAGTCAGGGATGAGGAACCCGACGGGATCACAGACTGCGGGGTCTCGGCCTCACGCGTTGGGGGGTCTTGGCCTCGCAACCAGTTTAGGGCATTGATACGTAGGGTGTACCAGATTCTCCAACCTGCTGGATGAATGGACTTAACTAATAACTTGGCTAACACGATCGCATCGCACCTCATTAGTTAGGGTGGCGACTCGGCAGTTGAGGTCGCTCTGAGGGAGTGTTGTCATACGCGATCGTTAGATGGAGTCGCTTGAGGGAGCGTTGTGGAGAGGGCATGTATCATATCATTTATCATGCATACGCATTAATAAGATTAGCTAGGTATTTATGATTGACTGTTTTTCATTAAGTTCATATTATAATTGATGTCTGTTATAACTTGAGACTAATAACACCCACTGAGTTGATCACTCACTCCCATCATGGGACGGTGTTTTAAAACACCAACTAGACCCGTTCATAGATGCAGGTGACTCAGTGTCGGAGGAGCCTGGTGAGGCGAGCTTCGAGGAGGAGGACGAGTTGTCCTACTTCCAATTGATAGACGGTTCTCCACCAGCTTGAGAGGCGGGATTGGATCGCTGAGCAGGGAGCTCAGTTTTATTCTTTTTTTACTTACTTTTCTTTTTGTGATTTTGTGGGTGGCGTCATGTGCGACCCTTTTGTTCTTTTGGACATGTAAATAGATATATGTTTGATCTCTTTCATTTCAGTAGACTTGTGTGATTATGTTTCATGTTCCAGGAAATTTCAGGCTGCGCAACTAAACCGGATTAAATGCACGTTAATGAAAATCGGTTATAAATGACTCTTGGAAACTCGGGAGTTGAGCGCATGTGCGACCCCCGATTTCCAGGGCATTACACAGGCTTATTTCAAAACCAGATCAAGTCGAGTCAGCCCTAACTCGGTCCAACTCAACTCGATGCCTGACTCTAGCTTCAAGTAGCTTATCTTAGTTTCTACTTATTAAGCATATTAGTATGTTTCATAAACAATATATTTATCAACTTCTCTTTTATCTCTCTTGATTTTCTTTACAACAACTTATAAAAAGTAGAAAAGTATAAAAAAATAGCTGAAATGATTAAAAAACTTTTAATAAAAAAAGTTACTTATAACTAATCATAAATCTAAAATAAGTTACTTATTACGTGAGGAAAAGTAACTTATTTAGTAGTATCCCTTGGTGTGGCTTGTTGGAGTTTTGTAACAATTTGATTTTAAAGGTGTTCAATAATAATAAAAGCACATCTTATAAATGAAAGAACTGGATGATGTGCAAAACGAAAATGCTTGTGTGAATTTCCTAGCTAAATTATTCATACGAGGAGAACAACTTCATGTGACGAGATCCAACCTGTCTATCAGGTGTGTTACCCTGTGTTTGGATAGTATTTAAAAAATTAGGATGATTCAACACTCAAGTGAACTACACCTCAAAAAACAGTTGAGATGGAAATTTGGCATGAGACCTACTGTGTTGTGTATGTGCCGTTAAATCCACTCATATGACACATAGAGGTGTACATGAGTCGAGCTGGGCACATATCAACTTGGCTCGGCTCAGTCCTCGAGCCTAATGGGCCAACTCGGCTCGGTTTGGTCAACAGCTTAGGCCAGTTCGAGCCGAGTTCAAGCCAAGATCGGGCCAAGATCTCCTGTGTAGCATTTTCACAAACACATGAATTACACCTTCAAAATCTCATTGTATGTAAAACAGCAGCAGTGATTTTATAAGTATTTCATCAAACACCTTCTAAGCAACATAAAAATTAAGAAGAAAAAAAAAAGGGGAGGGTATTTATTTCATATATGTACCTTCTTTGCCACCAGCCACACTTTGTTGAGTCATTTCATCAAACACTTGGTGAGCAACATCAATATCAAAATAACTAAACTGGTTTGATCCGAGTTCGATTCAAGTTGGGTTCGATTCAAGTTGACTTGAGCTCAAGCAAGCTCAAACTCAGTTCAAAATATTTTTGAGCTAACAAAAACAGCTTAACTCAGTTTGAACTCAATTTCGAACCGAATTGAATCGGGCTTTTTTGAGTCGAGTCGAGTGAGCTAACCGAGCTAACTCGGTTTGTGTACAGCCATAATGACACATGGTGTTTAATATTCAAGTGAGCTACCCGCACATGAATTTTGAGGTTTTAGGTATGATTTTATATCGGTGTGGGCCACTTAAGTATCGGATTCGATTGGTCTTTAAATCCATGGTGAAAATGTTGTTTTGCATTTAAGGAAAGAGTGCATGTGATAAATGTTGGTCCCACGCACCAGCATAAGTCAGACCGTCCACGTGCCTACGCAAGTCAAGCACCGCTCTAAAGATGGTAATGCCCACACAATCTAAAGCTTCTTAAAGTTTTAGGCATGATTTTACATTGTTACCAATACACGGCTCATTTATATGTCTTGGATTAGATTGATTTTTAAAATCCATGGTTAAAATGTGGCGGTACATTCTAGAATGTGATGCATGTCCCACACAGCCTCTGTATGACTTAGACCGTGCCACGTGTCTATGCAATCACGCTAATTCCCACACGTGTGGTTGTAGGGATTGGTGGCCACCAATTGAACGGTCCAGATCAATGATGGTCAGATACCATGTACGCATTTTTATGGTGCGACTCACATTATCTGGAAAGCTCACGGTCCAATCATTGATCCAGAGTGTCCAGGTGGGCCATGGTTGTTTGATAAGGTTACCAAAATCCCTGTTTGACTCTTACCTTTCACACTCAACTTTACAAGCCTCATGCCTTCACAAGTGGAACATCCTAGCCATCCATCAAGTGGGCCCCACTGATTTGATTACCTGGTCTGGAAATCGGTCAATTACGAAAGGGTACATGCGTACTCAACCCGGCTCCTTCTTTAAGACTTCCATTGTTTCCGTACCTGATTGGTTGAACTTCTCGAATTCTTGGCCAGGTCATCTACACTGGGGGCCCACCTGATCCGTAGTTCCATGTGGAAAAGGAAGTCAAACCAACGGCTCACATTCAATGGGGGAAAAAATGAGGTAATCAGCCTCAGAGGTCAAACGAACGATGCAAATCTTCGTGTCCAGCCCGTCGATGATGGGGCTGAGAAGATGAAAGGTTCATTTCTAGCACGTGCGTGAAGATAGAGCTGGGCAGGACCCGACTCGACTCGGCATATTCGACTTGACCGACTTGGTCGAATCTGACTCAACCCGAACCGAATGCCGGTTTTGGATCGGATCGAGTAGACCTACGCGGATCTGAATTTCGACCAAGTCGAGTTTAGGTTACACAGTAACCCGACCTGACTCGAACCAAAATCCGATCCGAAATCCAACTCGAACCAGTAATCGGATAGTATATATTCAAAAGAAAAAAGAATCCTAAACCTACCCGTCCCTAACCCTAGTAGCCGGCCGCCGCACCCAACCCGATCCCAAAGTCACATACTTCGGCACCTTTTCGTCCTGCTCCTCTCTCTCTCTCTCTCTCTCTCTCTCTCCCCCCCCCCCGGTCCGCACAGGCAACAGTCCATGTCTGGCCACCCGTCCGCACAGGCAGCAGTCCCGATCCGGCCACCCGTCCGCACAACGACATTAACATACATGTAATTTATTTTTATTTTTATTTTAATTGAATGGCCTGGCCCGTTGTGGTTCATCCAGGCCAACTCGGAACGGCCTGGGTTCGCTCTGTAGTGCGGCCGGCCTTGACCCGATCTAGTCGAACTTTTGACCCAATCTGAACCGTAGCTAGGGTGTATACGAACTGAGCTAGCTCGGTTAGCTCGCTCGACTCGACTCGAAAAAGCTCGATTCGACTCAGTTCGAAGCTAAGTTCGAGCCGAGTCGAGCTGATTTTTTGAGCTAAAAAATGAGTTCTAGCCGAGTTTAAAATGGCCCCAGCTCAACTCAACTCGGATTGAATCCAGCTTGAATTGAACTCGGATCAACCCGGTTCGATGACCTGGTTACTTTGAAATTGATGTTGCTCACCAAGTTTTTGATGAAATGACTCAACAAAGTGTGGCTGGTGGCAAGGAAGGTATGTATATGAAACAAAAACCCCT
Organism: Magnolia sinica; assembly: GCF_029962835.1. Classification (NCBI taxonomy): domain Eukaryota; kingdom Viridiplantae; phylum Streptophyta; class Magnoliopsida; order Magnoliales; family Magnoliaceae; genus Magnolia; species Magnolia sinica. The sequence continues at coordinate 84,696,167 of NC_080582.1, forward strand.
TTTTTCTGGATTTTTATGTAAATTGGAAGGTATTTTATCAAATACTTGAAAAACTTTTGCTGCTTTTTACCAACAATGGGATTTTGAAGGTGCGGTCCAGGTGTTTTTGGAAATGCCGCATAGGAAAACTCGACCTGATCTTGGCTCGAACTTGGCCCGAACTGGCTCGAGTTGCTAATTGAACCGAGCCGAGCTGGCCAGTCAGGCTCAAGGACCGAGCCGAGCCGAGTTCAAGCTAAGGTCATCTAGTGGTCGAGCCGAGTCAAGCTGAGGCCAGCTCAACTTGGTTTGGCTCGATGTACACCCCTAACCATAGCCAACTCGATTCTACTCGGTATCTTTGACCGAGTTGGACTCAGTTCGGATCAGCCCAACCAAAATTTGGTTCGGATTGTGTTAGGCCCATTGGACTCAGTCCTGAGTTGGATCAAATTCGGGTCATAGGTTCCGCAGTACCGGATCGTGTCGAGTTGGACCTAACTCGGTCCGACTCGACTCGATGACCACCTCCATGTACTGAGATACAGCATTTAATAAATCTTCTTTACCATAGGATGACATCTTTAAGAATCCCCGCGCAAACCGTACGAACTTGCAATGTAACCCATGTGCGCCCAATCCAAACCTCGATCTTCGGTGGGCCTTCTGGGCCCCACACGTAGATACGTGTCGCAATTTGGATGTTATCTATACTTTTTCTGTGCAACGCTCCGCTGGGAAGTTTTCATCTTATCGGAGCCTAAGACGGATACTTTGCAGTGTTTGTGCGACAAGCTTGTTCTACGGCTACGTGTGCGGGGCCCACCATGATGTGAAAATGACATCCAATACGTCCATAATCTCGCCTGTTCCCTTTATACGCCAAAATTCACGCCGACCCATAAATCAGGTGGGCCACACCGTATGAAATCACTTCGAAAACCACCCTTTCACCTGTACTGTATGGGGGTGGGCAGGATGGGGACCCGGTTTGGCTAGTGCGGTCGGTGCTATGTTGACCCCACCATGATGTATGTGTTTTATCCATGCCGTCCATACATTTTGAAAGATTATTTTAACACTTAATCCCAAAAATGAGGTAGATCTAAATTTCAGGTGGACCACACTATGGGAAAACAGTAGTGATTCAATGTCCACCCTTTAAAAACCTCCTGTGGCCCAGTGTAATGGTTATTTGACATCTAACCTTTTAATTAGATCATAGAGACTTGGATGAAGGGAAAAATATATATCAGCTTGATACAAAACTTTTGTGTCCCCAAGAAGTTTTTAATGGTGGGCGTTAAATCAACACCGTGCGGTCGAGTTGAGATTTGGATCAACCTCATTTTTGGGCTCATATCATAAAATGATCTGGAAGAATGGGTGGACGGCATGGATGAAATACGTGCATCATGGTGGGGCCCACAGAGCATCGACCACTAGCCATTGGCTAGTGGCAGGGTCAGTAGCCAATCCGTTTCCGGCAGGATGGCATTGGGGCAACCATGAAGCGGATTGCGTAGTGAGTAACTCTACGCTTAGCGTAGTGAGTAAACTCTTTGAGGTCCACCATGATTTATATAATTTATCTGCTCCATCCATCCATTTTAAAAGTTAATTTTAGATCTTGAACCCAAAAATGAGGGATATCAAACGTTCAAATGGCCCACACCACAGGAAATAGTTGAATCTACCGTTGAAAAATTCTTGATGGTCACAGAAGTTTTGGATCAAGCTTCCATTTTTGTTTTCCATTCATCCATGTCTGTAAGATGTCATGAACAGGTTGCATGCCAAATAAACATCACTGCCGGGCCTAGAAAGGTTTCAATGGTGGAAATCATTATCCCTTCTGTTTCCAGTGCTATTATCCACTTCATCTTTGGATATGCTTCAATTTTGGGCTCAACCCCTTAAATTAGATAGAAAAACGGATGGACGGCGTGGATAGACCACATACATTCAAGGTGGGCCCAACTGAGATTACTCAGTGCAATAAGAGCGTACTGAGTTACTCAGTACGCAATCCGATTTCGGGCAACCGGCACCGCGGGTATCTGATGGATCCGATTCGAATTTAACAGTTGCTGGTTCTTTTTTATTATTATTATTATTATATTATTTTTTTTTGCATAATAAATAAAATAAAATCATGTCAGGTCTGATGTCCAGTCCTTTGGTTCTGGTTAAAAACAGGGGCCAATTAGGTTCGATTTGAGTCCAATTTCGAACCAGTTAAAACTGGGTTGGGTTGGGTCGAGCCTGGTCCCAGGAAAACCAACCTGCCACATGTAGCGTGTGGGGATGGCTCTACGGGCTATACTGTATTAATGGCAATGGGTTGCTAGATCGATGGACCTGACCAGAAATCAGGTCAGGTTAAGGTCTTACCTTTTGTGCCCCTTCAAAAATACTGATCAATTGGGTTATCAGTCGTCCAATTATTTTAATATTGGGTTATGAGTCGTCCAATTATTTTAATGATATTATAATTTGAATGGTATGTAGTGTCACCTTTAGTTGATTTAGACCATTCATTCATATCTAGGAACTAGTTTGTTGGTGGAAGAATCACAGTGATGAGATGATCCTAACCCATTTAATGGGGCTAATCTGTTACAACCATAGGAGTCACAAATCATGTGGTTAGAATCATCAAATCACTTAAGCGAAGAATCAGAAGGAGATTGAAAGAGATGGGCTTCATTAGTAGTTGTATTAGATAGAGATTTGAAAACTGGCGGGCATTCCAAGAGCGAAACATTCTCAATAGACGGAAATGCGCCTCATTTTAATGGGAAAGGATGGATGAGGAATAGCGAGACTAGCACACGTAATAAGGGTTGTTCGTCCTGACTTGGGATGGGATAACTCTTGACTGGTTTAAGCGGTTGGCCCCAATCTCTATCAGATGATGATATGACTTTGAAATTACTTTCAATAAAAGGTTTTGGGTCAAAGAGAGTGCTTCCTTTCATTAAGCAAGTGCACGGAAGAAGATTCGAGACGGCTAGTCGGAGGGAAAGTAGACATTCTCTTGGTCAGATAGTTGGTATGCGAGCAGAGGTAAGCTCATTAGGTAGCCGTAAAAATCATATCTTTCATCTTTCGTTGGTCTTTAAAATCAGGAGTCACTTTGGGCATAGAGGTCAAAGGCGGGACTTTAAATTATGACTGTGACTTTCGTCGACAATGGTGCTCAAAAGAACCGCCTTGTCCCAAAGTGAAAGAGCGACGAGAATGCCCTCAAAGGCAGGCTGTTAATGCCTAAGAGGATCACCTGCTAGCAGATAAAGATTTGTATGGAATGTGTTGATGCAAATGTCCGATTCCTCCTCTTGGACCTTCGTGTACCTGCACAAAAAGGGGACAAAGGAGACCCTGGCTTGAGCAGGGGACCCTCCGATGTCAAAGTCAGGCCTGGATTCTGGGTCTAAGAGTATTGAGGAGCTTTTTAGAGAGAATTTGTTTCGTACCTCTCAAGGTGACAGGGGTCCTTCTTTTATAGCTGCTGGGACATTTGTCGCACAAGGATTCTCTTCCCGATATTGAGCGCGGGATCTTCTCCTGGTATTACGGAAATAGGATCCCGCCCATCTTGAGCCTTCATCCGATCCCGTGAGCTTCGGGGTCGGAGATCTTATCCCAAGATATCCGGGATGAGGCCCGACCTAGCGATGGTCGGTCTGGCAAGGTGGTCCGCCCGACGCATGCCCGGAACACTGATGAGTCGTCCGAACCGACTCAACCTTTGTCTCGGTTTAGCGAATCATGCCTCGGACTTGACACATCCTTTTGTGACCCGAGGCATTAAGTCCGAGTGTGCGGACTTGTATTTTTTATCCCCAACAGTAAGCCCCCCTTACTCCGTGTGTTTTATATGACACTTAGGAGTAGCAAGTTTCGAGTCGGTTCACAACCCAGTCCGAGACAGTAGGTGGTCATTTAATGCGTTCCATGTCGCCTTTGACGAGAGGCGGTTCGGTTCCTGACATCGCATGCGCCGTCAGCCGTCAAATTGCTCATCCCGCCAATGAGGGCTGGATACGTAGCAAGGGCATTATTGTCGTCAGCCGACGAGCGCCACGTGTCGAGTGGGGGAATCGATGCAGGCGTCGAATCATTTTCTCATTAATTACTCCCGCCGTATGGCAATCTTATAAATTGGTGGGGGTCCCGCATTTTGAACTTCTATTGCCATTCCTACTTTTCATTCCCTTTGGAGCCTTCTCAGTCTTTCATCTTCTTCCTTTCCTCTCTCTTAAACGTCAGCGCTTCCTTCCGCCATTTCCGTTTTCCTTTCTCCCTCCGGTGAGTTTCTCCTTCCTCTTTATTAGATAATAATGGCGGATAGGGGTTCTCGAAGTCTCCAGGGGGGAGCTTCCGGAGACGAAGGCGAAGGGCAACATTTTTGGAATGTTGCGGAATCGCCTTCCTTACTGACGGAGATAGCAGTGGATGCCAACGCTGCTTTTCTATTTGAGAGAGTCACTGAAGTTCCGGCGGAGCGCCCTGCTTCTGTTGTTCCTTCTCGTGGTGGGTCGTCTTTATTAACCCGCCCGGGAAGGCCTAACTTCCCAAGGGGCATGGAGGAAGATGAGGAGGAAGAAGATGAAATGTTGACTGCCGAGGGAACCTCCGATCCAGTTCCTGTCGATGAACCGGCGCATGCCGAGTCTGAAGGAGAAGGATCGGGGGAAGATTTAAGCGGTCCGGTTCCCTCAGTTTTAACTGAGGCGGACTTAGACAGAATCCGAATCGGGTATCACATCCCCGAGTCGGTCATCACCTATCTCCCCCGTCCAAATGACTTGCCGGATCACCCTCCTGCTGGGGCGGTCGCCATTTACCAAGTGTCAATGCAATGCGGCTTGCGTCTGCCCCTTCAGGCCATCGTCCGGGGAGTACTGTCTCGCATTCGGATTGCCCCGGGGCAGATAGTCCCGAATGGGTGGAGGAACTTATTCGGGTGTGCGGTGTTGTGGGCCGAGATGGAACAGCCACCGCTTACAGTCGACGAATTTCTCCACCTGTACCAAGTGCGGGTGAATCCGAACTACCCTGGCTTCTACGTCTTCGCTGCTTGGCGAGGCGGAGGCGGTTCCCTAATCACTGACCCTCCCACTTCCAACAAACATTGGAGAGAGCGTTGGTTTTGGGCATGTGGTCGGTGGGAGATGGATGAGTCCGGGCCCTGCGAGGCTCGTGTTCCTCGGACATTCCAGAGGGCAGGTGACTTGGATTTTCTCTCTCTCCCCTTTTCATTTTTTGTAATATTCTGAGTCTGAAGGACTTGTGTCTGGCAGATATCCCGAAGAAGCGGCCGAAGCTCGGCTCCAGTGCCTCGGCTCGGATCAAAGAGTTGAGGACGTTGAATCCGGCAGCTAGATCTTGGAAGGAGCTTTTACAGCCGGAGCGCCTTCATCTTGCAGGTCTAGATTCGGAAGTCACAGGTAACTGAAAAATGTATCTTTTGAATTTTCTGAATTTTCCCCGACTTACTTCGTTTATTTTTTTTTTTTTCTTAGATCTGCCCGAAGCCCGTCCTAACCTCAGGATTGTTCCCGAGCCGACTCCCTCAGAAATGACTGGAGCTCGTCTTCCCCTTAGGGCAGTCACGAAGTTGAAGGCTCCTCCGCGGTCAGCTCTTCTGTCGGAGCCTCGGCCGCCTAAAAGGCAAAGGGCGGTGCAGAAGGAGAAAGAGCCAGCGAGTTCTTCTGCCCCTCCGGTCGTCGTAATTCCCGACCCAGAAGAAAGGGCTGAAGAGACGGCGGCTACTGCCTCGGAACCTCAGGCGGCACCCGACTCGGCAAACGTTGAGACGGACGTTCCGAGACGGGAGGAAGAGACCAGGGCCGCGTCTTCCAGAGGGAAAGGTGAGACGAGGACCGCATCCTCCAGAGGGGAGGAGACGAACCAGGAAGGGCCGTCTGTCCTGCAGCAAGTGGTATCGGGGATGGTTCCCTGGGCCTTAGCCCACGGGGGCGAAAGAGAGTTCGTGAGGCTCTACAACGCCCCGTCATCGCAAACCGTCGGCCATGCAGCAAGGGTGCTTCTTGAACTCGCTCCCTGCTTGATTAAGGCCGGCAATGAGCTATCCTCGACTCATTGGCTGCAGACTCTTCTGTCGGAAGCCGAAGGGCGACGCGAGGAGGCCGAAATCCAGGTCGGCGTTCTGACAGGCGAGGCGTCCCTTGCCCGGAAGGCTGCCGAAGATGCGAAAGCAGAGGCGGTTTCCTCCAGAAGAGCCTTGGAGGATGCGCAAGCAGAGGTTGCTCGGGTACTGGCTCTTCTCTCCGAAGCTGAAGAAGAGAACCGGCGAGTTCTCGCAGTTCATGCTTCGTGCGCAGATGAATTAGCTCGGGCTAAGCTTGAAGCGGCAGAGCATATTCGACAGGCCGACGAGAAGACTCGGGAGGCTGAGAAGGCCAGGGACTAAGCCGTCCAAGCTTTCCTTGAGTCGGCGGAGTTCGAGGACGAGAGGGACCGCTTGTTCCAAAGCGGATATCTGGAATGCGTCAAGGATATAAAGAAATCTTTTCCTGACCTTGACCTTTCAGAAATCGAGGGTGGAGCAGCCTCGGAATCCGAGAACCCGGACGCCGCTGCTGAAGACACTGCTGCTGGGGACAAGGCCGGTGCATGAGGACAGTTACCAGGGCCCTTTGATTTTTTCTTTCTATTCACTTTGATGTATTCACACATTGTATTTGTAGGTATTTTGATGAATGAAAAGAAAAATGCTTAGCTTTACTCATTTGACTTGGCTTTAATCTTTCTTAGTTCAGAGTCTTTAAACATTGAGTACCGAGCTAAGGATAGTAGGCCTTGAGGTGTTCAGCGTTCCAAGGGTGAGGCAATAGTTGTCCGTTTAGGTCTTCTAGCCGATACGTTCCTGGTCGGATGGTGCCTGAGACGATATAGGGTCCTTCCCAATTGGGTCCCAGCGTACCCGACCCAAATTCCTTGGTGTTGGAAAAAACTTTCCAGAGAACCATATCTCCCATTCGAAACCTTCTAATCTTAACTCGGGTATTGTAGAACCGAGCCACTTGTCGTTGCCGCGCCTCCGTGCGCAGCCGCGCCACTTCCCTTTGTTCGTCCAAAAGGTCGAGTCCGAGTGCAAAGAGTTCTTCATTCTCTTCTGCATTGAATGAGGTGATTCGAGCCGAAGGTAATCCGACTTCAACGGGGGTGACGGCTTCCGAGCCATAAGCTAGTGAAAACGGAGTCTCTCCTGTGGCCGTTCGAGCTGTAGTTCGGTAAGCCCAAAGAATTTTCGGGAGCTCTTCGGCCCATGCTCCTTTGGCCCGGCCAAGCTTGGTCCGAAGATGTTGCTTGATAATCTTGTTAACCGCCTCAACTTGTCCGTTGGTTTGAGGGTGATGAGGTGAAGAATAAACGTTTCTGATTCCGAGGTTGTCGCACATCTCGCGAAAGCTCCTATTATCAAATTGCCTTCCATTGTCTGTGACAATGGTACGGGGTACTCCGAATCGGCAGATAATATTTTTCCACACAAACTCGGTGATCTTCTGCTCGGTTATTTTAGCTAATGGCTCCCCCTCGGCCCACTTCGTGAAATAGTCCACTGCTACCACAGTAAACTTGGTCTGACCTTTTCCCATAGGGAGCGGGCCTATGATGTCGAAACCCCACTGTGCGAAGGGCCAGGGACCAGTCATCGGCGTCAGTGCCTCGGGGGCTTGCCTCGGAATTGCCGCGAATCGTTGACATTTGTCGCATTTTTGGATGAGCTGGCGAGCGTCATGTTGGATAGTGGGCCAGTAATATCCCTGTCGTAGGACCTTATGGGCGAGAGATCGCCCTCCAGAGTGGTTTCCGCAGATTCCTTCATGGATTTTCCGTAATACATAGTTTGCCTCGCAGGGTTCGAGGCACCGCAGCAACGGGGCGTAGTAACCTTTCTTATAGAGGGTTCCGTTGAGTATGGTGTAACGGGAGGCTCGGATCTTAATTCGTCGAGCCTCGGCGCGATCCTCAGGCAACTTTCCTTCGTCAAGGTATTGGCGGATTGGATCGATCCAGGATGGTTCCGAGTTGATTGTATTGACGGCCTCGCTAATTGGTTCATCTATACTCGGCTTATCGACGTATTCGACAGGGACGGACCTGGGTATTTCATCTTCATCGGCTGAGGCGAGCTTTGCTAACAAATTGGCTTTGCTATTTTCCGTACGAGGGATCCGAGTGACACGACAGAGTTGAAATCCGTTGATAAGTTCTTTCGCTTTCTGCATGTATGCCCTTAACTGGTCTTTCCGTGTCTGGTATACACCGGTAACTTGATTAACAACCAACTGAGAGTCGCTGAAAACACTGAGGTGCGTGACCTCCAAGCTAGCGGCGAGACGGAGGCCGAGTAACAACGCTTCATATTCCGCCGTATTGTTCGACGCTTGGAATCCAAGTCGTAAGGCATACTGTATATAGGTATGATCGGGGGTTTCAACAAGCCCCACTTGCCTTCGAGTTGGAAGAACCGTCGACAAACAGTTTCCAGGGAATAGGGCAGGTAAGGGTCGGGGGAGCGGTTGTTGTTGGAACTGCAACATCCTTTGGCATATCGTTGACCGGGAGCTTGAATGGTGGTGTTCCTTCGGCGATAAAATCAGCTACTGCTTGCCCTTTGATTGCTGCCTTCGGTCTGTATTGAATGTCAAATTCACTCAATTCGATGGCCCATTTCGTGAGTCGGCCGGAAGCTTCTGGTTTCTGCAATACCTGGCGAAGCGGAAGATCGGTCATTACGATGATGGTATGGGCATGGAAGTATGGCCTGAGTCGGCGAGAGGAAGTGATTAAAGCCAAGGCCATTTTTTCCAGGCTTGGGTATCTTGTTTCTGCCGGCAATAATGCTTTGCTGACGTAGTAAACCGGCAGTTGCTTTCCTTCGGATTCTCGTATCAAGGCCGAGCTAACCGCTGCCTCGGACACCGCTAGGTAAAGGAGCAAAGACTCCCCCGATTCGGGCTTTGATAAGAGAGGTGCAGAACCGAGACATGATTTTAATTGTTGGAATGCCGCTTCACCTTCTTCCGTCCAGTCCATTGTTTGTCTTCCTTTCAACTGTCTGAAGAAAGGGAGACATTTATCTGTGGCTCTGGACAAGAACCGATTAAGTGCTGCGACTCGTCCAGTCAACCTTTGGATGTCTTTTATGGTTTTAGGGGATTCCATATCAATCAAAGCCTTTATCTTCTCAGGGTTTGCCTCTATTCTTTGCTGACTAACCAAGAAACCGAGGAACTTCCCAGAGCGCACCCCAAAAGCGCATTTATTCGGATTCAGCTTCATCCGAAACTTTCGGAGGGTGAGAAACATTTCTTCCAAATCATTCACATGATCTGCCGCGTGTATACTTTTGACGAGCATGTCATCAATATATACTTCCATGGTTCGGCCTATAAGCCGAGCAAAGATTTTATTAACTAATCTTTGATAGGTTGCGCCGGCATTCTTCAGACCAAATGGCATCTTTGTCGGTGACAAAGGTAGTTTTTGATTTATCTGTCTTATGCATTACAATTTGATTATATCCTGAATAAGCATCCATGAAGCTAAGGAGCTCATGTCCGGCGGTGCTATCTACTAGCTGGTCTATCCTTGGAAGCGGAAAGCTATCCTTTGGGCAGGCTTTATTTAAGTCAGTATAGTCAATACAGACCCGCCACTTCCCGTTGGATTTCTTTACGAGCACGACATTCGCGACCCACTCTGGATAGTATACTTCTTCTATGAAATTAGCCTGGAGGAGTTTGTTGACTTCTTCTTCAATGATAGCGTATCGTTCAGGGCCGAGCGGTCGCCGCTTCTGTCGGATCGGTCGATACGACGGATCGATGTTGAGTCGGTGAGTCACCACAGAGGGGTCGATCCCGGGCATATCTTCATGACTCCAGGCAAAGACGTCGGCGTACCTACGGAGCAGGGCTATCAGCTTTTCTTTCAAAGGGGACTGCAGAGACGAGCCAATTCGTACCGTCTTGGATCCATCTGTCTCGACCAAGGGGACCGAGACAAGTTCCTCGACCGGCTGTCCTCATTCATAATTCTCGCCCCAAGGGTCCAATGATTCGATCGTTAATATGTTGGTCGGGCTTTTGTCGGCGGCTCCTTTTACGGCTATCATGTAACATCGCCTCGCATCCTGCTGGTCTCCTTTGACAATTCCGACTCCCGACTCGGTCGGGAATTTCATTGAAAGATGGTATGTGGATACCACGGCCTGGAGGAGACTCAATGAAGGTCGGCCGAGTATTGCGTTGTATACTGAGGGTTGATTGACGACCAAGAAGTCAACCATCATCGTCGTCTGACATGGGGCACTACCAGCAGTGAGTGGTAACGAGACAATCCCTTCAGGCAGTACCTGTCCTCCGGAAAAACTGATCAACGGGGTCCGAACTGGGCGTAGTGTGGACCGTTCGATCCCCATTTTGTCGAACGCCTGGGTAAATAACACGTCTGCAGATGACCCCGTATCGACGAGTATCCGAAACACTTTTCGGTTAGCGATAGCCAGGGTGACAATCAATGCGTCATCGTGGGGGTGATAGATGCCTTGGGCATCTTCCTCTGTGAACGAGATGCAATATCTTTCTCTTTTCTTCTCCTTTGGTGGCCGATCTATGATCATGAGCTCGGACTGAGGCTGACTAAGTTTTCTTGCATGATTCCTTCGTGCATTGTTTGAGTCGCCCCCACCTTGTGGACCGCCGATAATCGTCCGAATCTCTTCCATAGGCTGGCTCTCGGTCGGGCGTGCCTCAGCTGCCCCAGCTTTAACCATGTGTTCTCTGAGTCGGCCCTCTTTTATGAGTCGTTCGATCTCTTCTTTTAGGTGACGGCAATCACTTGTGTTATGCCCGTGATAATGGCAGTATTTATCCTTGTCCTGCCGATTAGGATTACTCTTGAGCTTACTGGGCCAGTTAACAAAGCCTTCATTTTTTATTTCCATCAATACCTCTTCCCGAGTCTTGTTCAGGGGAGTATATGTAGAAAATCTTCGATCCGGCCGTTTGCCTGACCTTCGCTCATCACGCGCTTGATCATCCTTGCGCTTCCTTCCTCCGGCCGAGTCGGCTTCCTTTTTGGCCGACTCTTTGGTCAAAGTTTTAGTTTCACGCAGGATTCGCGCTTCCTCGGCATTCGCATACTTATCCGACCGTGCCATAAATTCTGCCAGAGTATCGGGCAGAGTTTTGTCTAGAGATGCCAGGAATGGCATATCTCTAACTCCTTGCATGAGCGCATTGAGGGCCGTTTCTTCTGAATGTTTTCGAACCTGAAGGGATTCGAAATTAAAACGCTTGATATAATCTTTCAGTAGCTCTCCCTGCTTTTGAACTACGTTGTTCAGATGTGCAGGGGGCTTCAATTTCTTCTTTCCGCCGATGAAGTTGGTGAGGAAGGCGTCGCTCAGCTCAGCGAATGAACTAACGGACTTTGGTTTCAACTGTTTGAACCACAGTCGAGCTACATCGGTCAATGTAAGAGAAAAGGCCCGGCACATTACCGCATCCGAGGCATCGTGGAGCTCCATATAGGTTCTGAAGCATTCAATATACTCGGTCGGGTCGGTCTTGCCGGTGAAAGGAGTGATTTGAGGTAATCGAAACCTCTCGGGCAACCGAGCCTTCAGTACCGAGTCCACAAAGGGGGATGCCTTCGCTTCGGACCAGGTCGGATATACATTCCGGCCGTGCTTTATGTCCGCCATCTCTTTCACCATTTCTTCCCGCACTTCTCTTTTAAAATTTTGAATATCGGCTTTCCAAGGTTCACTGCTCTCTGCCGTGCCTTCCATGGATGGGAGATTGCGCCTTCTTCGCTCTATCTCGTGCCGAAGATCAGTCGGGGGGAGGGAAGCGTTGGCTGACTGCGCTGGAGATGGTTCTGATCCGCCTTGGGGTTGGCTCGGCCGAAAAGACTGCGGCGCGGAAGGTTGAGGATCAACCGCGCAGTCGGTCGTGCGCCGTCTCCCCTTGAGGATGCGGGAGTGGCTGCATTTGCTTCTGATACAGTTCCAATATCTGCTTCATCATATTCATATCGGAGCGGATTTCTTGAACCTCCTTGTCCAACGCCCATCGTCGCGACCCCGCTGGTTGTTGCTTGTTCTGGTCGCCCCTCGTTGGCGGTTGTTAGGTGGGTTCGGGTGCGGGAACCGCGATTGGACCCGGCCCTGTAATCGCATTCTCATTCAAATCTTCTTAGGACCGTCCTTCTAGTCATCACCATTGAAATCAGTATAGAGATACGAGATGGCTTTTTGTACGTTCCCACAGACGGCGCCAAGCTGTTGATGCAAATGTCCGGTTCCTCCTCTTGGACCTTCGTGTACCTGCACAAAAAGGGGACAAAGGAGACCCTGGCTTGAGCAGGGGACCCTCCGATGCCAAAGTCAGGCCTGGATTCTGGGTCTAAGAGTATTGAGGAGCTTTTTAGAGAGAATTTGTTTCGTACCTCTCAAGGTGACAGGGGTCCTTCTTTTATAGCTGCTGGGACATTTGTCGCACAAGGATTCTCTTCCCGATATTGAGCGCGGGATCTTCTCCTGGTATCACGGAAATAGGATCCCGCCCATCTTGAGCCTTCATCCGATTCCGTGAGCTTCGGGGTCGGAGATCTTATCCCAAGATATCCGGGATGAGGCCCGACCTAGCGATGGTCGGTCTGGCAAGGTGGTCCGCCCGACGCATGCCCGGAACGCTGATGAGTCGTCCGAACCGACTCAACCTTTGTCTCGGTTTAGCGAATCATGCCTCGGACTTGACACATCCTTTTGTGACCCGAGGCATTAAGTCTGAGTGTGCGGACTTGTATTTTTTATCCCCAACAGAATGTACTACTCTTACCTAAGCTTTTCTATCAACCTATACCCTATTTCAAGGACATCTGTGTTAGGTAGGCCCAAGGATCACTGATTAATCAAATGAGCCCCTCCCTTCGGCCTATCAACCAATACCCTATTTCAAGGACATCTGTGTTAGGTAGGCCCAAGCATCACTGATTAATCAAATGAGCCCCTCCCTTCGGCCTAAAGGGGCCCTTTGAAAAGTGCAACGGCTGAAAAGCCCCTATTACATAAGGTGTGCATTGGGCTCTTTTTAAACTTATAGGCAGTTGGAGCCGGTCAACCAACACCCGACGATAAGCCCCTTCGAGGGGGTGGGGTAGGATTTTATTTATTTATTTTTATTTTTATTTTTTGAGGAGGGGATTACTTCTGACCAAACTCTCTTGGATCACAAGAAATGATCCTATCTCGGATGGAAGTTCCTCCGCATTTGCCCCTCACACAGATCTGCCCACTCCTTAATACGTTTGGGTAGGGTCGAAGGCAATCCACTTCTGCCTTCAGGAAGCATTAAATGCAAGAATCATATGTGGTGTGGTCTACTTGAACGTTGGATCTACCTCATTTTGGTACTCATACCTTAAAATGACATAAGAAAATGGATGGATAACATGGATAAGCAGATACATCATGACCATTGCTACAAACCTGATATTCTCAAATTACATATTTATCATTTTAGTAAATAAAAAATAAAATAAAAAACTAAAAATATTAATGACATGTTGAAGCATGTGTGGTAATGTTATCTTTAAAGCGTCATTTGCCCCTTCTCAAAGAAATCGATGTTGCTGATATATTGCATGCAAATAGCTTATAGGATACGATGAGCTTATATGTAGTTTTGCATTCAGCGAGCACAAAGAAATTACTAATGGATCTCTGTGTACAAAGCTTGCTGGCATATTAAAAACTTAAGAAAAATCTCATATCATAGAGAAAGTCAAAAAATAAGTAATTGGCTTAGACCACTACACTAGTCTATTTGTTGAGGACTTATTAGCTAAGGTTCGTATTGAACCTTGTTGACTTGATCAAAGAGCACTTGAGCTTTTCTAATTGGTTCGTATGAGAGAGTGATTCGAGTGGTTGGTGATGGTCCAATGAATCACTTAAGCTTTGTTTATATGGGTTAGGGTTGCTGGACATTTTGGCCTGGGTCATAACTCCATATGATTGTTTTTGGTTGTTGGTGAGAAACTAGCCGTTATTTGGCAATTTCTGACCAATTTGCATGTGGAAAAATCAACTATATGCTAGCCATTTAGACTCAGTGGCTAGTCATTTATGATTGTTCGGCTAGCCATATGTAGCAGTTTCTATATAGTTTGGTTTAATATTGATGTAGAGCGGGATGCGGACAGTTTCATGGCCAAGATGGATCAGAAAATGCCCGGTCGACGACAGAAGTGATCCGGACCGTCGGACCTTAGATCGAGCGTATCTCGTAATCCGGAATGAGTTATCTGACGTAAAATATATGATTTTGGGGTAGAATGAGCTACTTTAGCCAACCAACCCCGCTATGCCGGGTTACGCAGCCCGGAATTGCGAAAAATCCCTGGATCGACAGTCGTTTCCCTGTTTTAATTTCGTTTTTACTATAAATAGTAAGTTTTAGTTTGATTATAACTCTTCATCTGTCGAGCTTTAGGAGTTGCGCCCAACGTGAAAAGAGCTTAGAATAATTAGGAGAACGGTTTGGTGAAGCCAAATAGGACACTTACTATTTTTGACCGAAAACCTTGCGCAATAGTAGACATCACGACCGTCTATAAATAGAAAGTTTACTATTTATAGTAAGTTGCTAATTCTAGGAGTTTGAGTTGTAGTTTGATTCTGATTTCTTTCTCATTGCTTAGTACCCCTATTTAAAGGGTTGTGAACTCATTTTTATTCATCAATTAATCAATTTTGAATTTATTAAAATTTATTTCTATTTTCTGCTTTCTTTCCTTGTGGATTTAAAAAGTTTCTGTGAGGAGTCCAGAGAAGCTCCGTGGATTTGGAGTAGTTATCCTCATCACGTTCATCCTTGCGTCAATTGGTATCAAAGCCAGGTTTTTCCTTGAGCCAATGGCAAACAATGAAAGTATGAATCAAAATCCTATGGATAGTGATCCAGGGATTCGTTATTTTTTCGGAAAAAATGGAAGCTTTCCATCGGGAGAGTCAGTTGACCATGCAAGGACTGCAGGCAACTCTCGACCGTCTTGCGGATGTGCTACTTCCGCCCCGAGCCCTAAGCGGTGCTCCCACCTTTGGTTGCTCCCCCACCCATGGTTGTTGTACGACGCAACTCTGATTTTTGTAGAGCACTACCAGTGACAAACCGTAGGGCTACACCAGATGATTCAAGTTCTAGCGACAAGGACCTTAATGAGGGTTTTGCCCGACAGCCAATCCATGGAGGTGATCATCTAGATCGTGCTGAAAGAGACTATCGAGGTAAGGCTGAACTTCCTAGTTTTAACGGTTTATTACGTATAGAAGATTTTCTCGATTGGCTAGCCGAAGTAGAAAGATATTTTGATTACATGGACCTGTCAGATCATAAAAGGGTAAAATTGGTAGCGTTTAAATTAAAATCTGGTGCTTCTGCATGGTGGGAACAATTACAACCCTCACGAGCCCGCCAGAACAAAGCGTCCATCTCATTATGGCCACGGATTAGACGTCTTCTTCGTTCACGATTTCTCCCCAGTGATTATGAGCAGATATTATTCCAGCAATATCAAAATTATATACAAGGAAATTGAACCGTCACAGATTACACTAAAGAATTCCAACGGTTGGCTATACAAAATGATCTGTCAGAATCTGAGTCACAGAAGGTGGCACGATTTATATGTGGGTTGTGACCGACAATTCAGGACCGAGTTCAGATATACCCAGTCGGGACTATGGATGAAACAGTTCAATTGGCGGGTAGGGTAGAAACACAACTTGCAAGAGCTCCTGCTTGTCCATATCCTTCAACTCGACCCCCCATGACGGGTCCCACGCAGGATCTAGTGCTGCCACGAGGAAAAAATCCAGTACCTCAACTTCCTACAACCGCAAACCGTGATACGGGGAGCGACTCATCCAAACCTCAACGTACAGCACCCACAACAACGGGTCTGAGTAGGATTCCAAATCCTTATGTTCGGTCAAGGTCGAACAATTGTTACTGCTGTAGCCAACCAGGCCACTTTTCAAACACTTGTCCTCAACGTCCCGCAGCACACTTGACTATAAACGAAAGGGCACTGAAGATGAGGTCGCAGAAGAAGATTATCGCTTTGATGAATATGAACAAACCACTGAAGAAATAGCAGGTGGCGATGAAATGACGGGCAAGGATCGTGGCGAATTTCTAGTTGTGAGGCGATTACTGTATGCCTCACAAAAGGAATTATACCCACAGCGACACAATATATTTCGTACTCGGTGCACCATCAACGAAAAGGTCTGTGATATGATCATAAACAGTGATAGTAACGAAAACATCGTCTCGAGAGTGATGGTGGACAAGTTGCGGCTACCAACGATAAAACATCCTTCCCCGTACTCAATTAGCTGGATAAAAAAGGTGAATGAGACCAAGGTAACTGAACAATGCACTATCTCATTTTCAATTAGCAAAAATTATAAAGATCAAATACTTTGTAACGTGGTCGATATGGAAGCTTGTCATATGTTACTTGGTCGACCCTGGCAGTCGGACCGTGATGCGACCCATAGGGGACGAGATAATGTCTACGTATTCGTCAAGGATAGTCGAAAAATAATCATTACCCCTATAGTACCAGAGAACCACCCTGAAGCTTCTAAAGTGGAGGAGAGTTCCCTCTTGACTATTCGGGATTTCATGGAGGAATCCAAGGAAACCGGCGAGGTATACGCCGTAGTGGTGAAGGGTGAGGAAGAGGAACCCTCTAACATCCCTCTAATTTTAAGACTGTTGCTAAACGAATTCAAAGAAGTCTAGCCTGAGGATTTACCTGATGGATTGCCCCCCATGAGGGACATCCAACATCACATAAACCTCGTCCCTAGGGCTAACCTGCCCAACCGCCCTCATTATCGGATGAGTCCGAAGGAGTGTGAGATACTTCAGGGGCAAGTGGAGGAATTGATCCGTAAGGGTTTCTTGAGAGAAAGCATTAGCCCATGTATCATACCAGTATTATTAATGCCAAAAAAAAGATAGAAATTGGCGCATGTGTGTCAACAGCCGGGCAATCAACAAAATTACCATCAAATATCGGTTCCCAATACCACGGTTAGACAACATGCTCAATATGTTAGAAGGGACCAAGGTATTTTTTAAACTATATCTAAGGAGCGGGTACCATCAGATTCGTATTCGACCCGGTGATGAGTGGAAAACGACATTCAAGACCAAGGAAGGGTTGTATGAGTGGCTGGTCATGCCCTTCGGCCTATCGAATGCACCAAGTACTTTTATGCGTTTGATTAATCAAGTTCTAAAACCGTTCACTGGCTGATTTGTAGTAGTATATTTTGATGACATATTAATATATAGCTAGGATGAGGCGGAGCACAGGAAACATCTCAGGCAGGTGCTGCAGGTCTTATAAATTAATAAGTTGTACCTCAACTTGAAGAAGTTTAGTTTTTTAACTGACAGCCTGTTGTTTTTAGGATTTGTTGTAACATCCATAGGCATTCATGTGGATGATGAAAAGGTGCGATCTATTAGGGAATGGCCGATCCTAACAAACATTCATGAGGTAAGGAGTTTTCACAGTTTGGTGAATTTCTATCATCGATTTGTGCTAGATTTTAGCACCATAGTCGCGCCTATAACAGATTGCATAAAAAAAGAACCGTTCCAGTTGACCGATAAAGCTGATAAGAGCTTTCATGAGATCAAGCATCGTTTGTCTACAACATCTGTCTTGGTACTTCCTAATTTCGACAAATTGTTTGAGATTGAGTGTGACGCTTCATACGTCGGAATTGGAGGAGTATTATCACAGGAAGGCAGGCCGGTAGCCTTCTACAGTGAGAAGCTCAACGAAGCCAGAAAGAAGTGGTCGACTTATGAGCTTGAGTTGTACGCAGTTGTTCAGGCGCTACAACATTGGTGGCATTATCTGATTCAAAGAAAGTTTGTTTTATACACTAACCATCAAGCATTAAAGTTTATTAATAGTCAGACTAACGTGAATCGTGTGCATGCTAGATGGGTTGCGTTTTTATAGGAATTCACGTTCGTTCTGAAGCACAAGTCAGGGCAACAAAACAAGGTGGCTGATGCACTTAGTCGTCGTGCGTCACTACTTGTTACGATGAGCAACGAGGTGGTCGGCTTTGATTATCTCAAGGAGCTGTATGCCGAGGATGAAGACTTCAAAGATTCTTAGATGAAGTGCCAAGAAGGTCACCCCAGTGACCTTCATATACATGACGATTTTCTCTTCAAAGGGAATCGATTGTGCATCCCCCAAAGTTCTCTGAGGGAGCAGATTATTCGGGAGCTACATGGAAGTGGCCTTGGTAGACACCTGAGGCGAGATAAGACACGAGCTCTTTTGGAAGAGCGGTATTACTGGCCACAATTAGTACGCGATGTGGGAAAAGCTGTACAACATTGTCATGTTTGTCAGACCTCCAAGGGGCAATCTCAGAATACGGGCATCTACACCCCGTTACCTGTGTCTGACGGTGCTTGGGAGGATTTATCAATGAACTTCGTGTTTGGTCTCCCACGAACATAACGCGGCATAAATTCGGTGTTCGTGGTGGTAGATCATTTCTCCAAGATGGCACACTTTATCCCATGCAAGAAGAACATTGATGCAACACGTGGTAAATCTATTTTTCAGGGAGGTCGTACAGCTACACGGGGTCCCCAAGACCATTACTTTCGATCATGACACGAAGTTCATTAGCCACTTTTGGCGGACTTTATGGAATCGATTCGATACACAACTTCAATTCAGCAGTGCTTACCACCCACAGACTGATGGGCAGACTGAAGTTGTGAATCGCACGTTGGGAAACTTCCTTCGCTGTATTTCAGGAGAAAAATCGAAGCAGTGGGATTTGGCCTTGTCTCAAGCAGAGTTTGCATTCAACAACATGGTGAACCGCTCGACAGGGAGATCACCGTTTCAGATTATCTACAAACGAGTGCCTCGCCACACACTTGACTTGGTCCCTCTACCCAAGCACCCAATCACGAGCATTGCAGCAGAATATATGACAGACAAGATCATGGGCATCCATGCAGAAGTACAGACCAAGCTATATGCCTCGAACGAGAAGTACAAGGAACAAGCGGACAAGCATCGGCGACAAAAAGTGTTCGAGGTGGGTGACCGCGTTATGGTCCATCTGCGCAAAGAGAGATTTCCAACCGGGACTTATAAGAAGTTGAAAGATAAGAAGATTGGACCCGTCCCAATCATTTGAAAGATCAATGGCAATGCTTATGTTGTTGATCTTCCAAATGACATGGCGATCTCACGGACTTTCAACATCGCGGACCTGACTGAGTATTATGAACCAGAGCAGGATAAGAACTCGAGGACAAGTTCTTTTGAAGTGGAGAGGACTGATGTAGAGCGGGTCGTGGACAGTTTCATGGCTAAGATGGATCTAAAAAGGCTTGATCGACGACAGAAGTGATCCGAACCGTTGGACCTTAGATCGGGCGTATCTCGCAATTCAGAATGAGTTATCTGACGTAAAATATATGATTTTGGGGTAGAACGAGCTACTTTAGCCAACCAACCCCGCTATGTCCGGTTGCACAGCCCGAAATTGTGAAAAATCCCTGGATCGATGGTCGTTTCCTTGTTTTAATTTCGTTTTTACTATAAATAGTAAGTTTTAGTTTGATTATAACTCTTCATCCGTCGGGCTTTAGGAGTTGCGCCCAACGTGAAAAGAGCTTAGAATAATTAGGAGAACGGTTTGGTGAAGCCAAATAGGACACTTACTATTTTTGGCCGAAAACCTTGCGCACTAGTAGACATCACGACCGTCTATAAATAGTAAGTCGCGGATTCTAGGAGTTTGAGTTGTAGTTTGATTCTAATTTCTTTCTCATTGCTTGGTACCCCTATTTAAAGGGTTGTGAACTCATTTTTATTCATCAATTAATCAATTTTGAATTTATTAGAATTTATTTCTACTTTTTGCTTTCTTTCCTCGTGGATTCAAGAAGTCTCTATGAGAAGTCCAGAGAAGCTCCGTGGATTCGGAGTAGTTATCCTCATCACGTTCATCCTTGCGTCAAATATTGTAAGAGCAGTTATATCACCTCGTAAACAGCTAGTTCTAGGTCCTATATAAGACGAACATGTCTCTTTTAGATCTATTACCCACAGTACTTCAGCCACCTGACCCATAACCATTGTCGTATCGCGACTCGCACCAATTCGGGTAAGGTCATGAGGGAGCGACCCATCTGCGACACGATGCGCACCTGCGAAGTGCACCACTAGCGCTTCTACAAACACACTGCCTCACATGCCCTCGCACCAAGCTTATGCCCGTACACGCGCGTGCATGTGTTCCAGTGCGAACACGCAAGTCTCGATACTTCGTGAATTCACAAAGTAAATAGTAAGATACTCAACATCCTACTTACAAACCCAAGATTTTCTTCTCATTTATGATACGAGACTATTCCCAAAACACTGAAAACCTAGGTTTTTAACGAACGTTCTATATATACTTATATATATGATATTTTTTAACCAAACATTTTCCACAAAAGCCGCATATTTACCCTTTTGTGGCTAGAGACATGCAAAGTAGATCGCAATCCCATGTCCCTTATCCCTGCTGACCATCTCTTTTCTCATATCATTTTAAGGTATCAGTATAAAAATAGGCACATCCAGTGCTCAAGTGGACCACACCAAATAATAAAATTGGTAACATTAAATACACCAGGAATTAAATGCAAGAGTCATCTATGGTGTCATCCACTTGAGTTGCATATCTCCTTCATTTTGATACTCATATAAGCAAATTGCATCTTATGGGTGGGCTCACCGGGATGTATCTACTTATCTATATCGTTTGTCCATTTCCTCATATCATAATTACAAAAATGAGGTAGATCCAACGGTAAAGTGTACTACATATGTTAAAAATTAATTGCATTAAATGCATGAGTCATATATGGTGCGGTCCGTTTGATCGTTGGATCTGCCTCATTTTGGTACTCGTTTTTTTTTAAATGACATGGGAAAAGGGATGGACGGCATGGATATACATATACATCACAGTGGGCCCACCCACAAAACTACTCGTGCGTGGCTAGAGACGAGCCGGGGTAGGATGCAATAGGGGTGCACACGGTTCGGTTTAGTCTTGTTCTGGGGTGAAACTGGAACTAAACCGTTCCTTGCGATTCTAGTATTTTCGGAACCGGACCGTTAGCACCCTAGAACCGGACCATGAAAACCGGTTCGGTTCTGGATCGGTTCCACGGTTCTGGGCTTTTTATAATCCAGCTCAATTGCATGTTTTATTTTATAATTTAGCTCATGTCCATTTGCATTGCGATCCATTTGATGAATGATTTAAATATTGTATATGGTGTGAAAAAATACATTTATGAAAGCAATCAAAATGTGCATTGTAAATCATAAATTATGAGTCAAATATACTACTAAAATATATTGTAAACTCACAGTTCTAGGTTCGGCTCCACGGTTCGGTTCCAAGTTCGGTTCCACATGTTGGGTCCACGGTTTAGTTTAATTCTACATACCCCAAATCGAAACCAAATCGAACTAAACAGTTCTTTCATTTTTAGAATCGGAAGTGATGCACTCTAGAACTAGATAAAATCGGACCGTTTGGTCGGTTCCGGTCGGATTCCACAGTTCTATGGCCGGACCGATCCCACGGTATTAGGTGGGATGGGATTTCAAAAAACATCATTATTACCCATGGCAGGGACTGTTCCCTGGTACCATGGGATAAGCTTAATACCCTTTTTAGTTTGTAATACGGTGGTAAATGGAGATACCCACCATCATTTTAAACTATTGACAATAACATGCATGTGTTATATCTAAACCGTTCATTTATTTTGTAACCTCATTTTATGGCATTGGCCTAAAAATGAAGCAGATCCATAAAAATGAAGCAGATCCAAAACTTATGTGGCCCCAAAGAAGTTTTCAACGGTAAGTATTCAATCCCCATTGCTTTCTATGGTGGGGTCCACTTGAGATTTAGATCTACTTGATTTTTTGGCCCATGCTCTAAAATGATCTCAAAAAATGGGTGGACGGTGTGGATATAGCCCACACATCATGGTGGGACCTACACAACTTGCTAACATTGTGTGGTATTAGCACATGACCCGATACAGATTCCATCTAGCCAACTTCCAAGCATTTCTACTCTTCCCAAACATGGAGTGGAATTGGGACAGGACCAGATGCAATTCCATCCCACCCAAGCCCATCTAATCCAGCCGGCCAAACAGGCCCCTAGGATGCACTTCGCGTCCCTCGACGAAGTACTTATCCCGACCGGATTGGATCCGAGCCTTCAAGGGAGAGACAAAACAAGATCCGAATCCGGTTAGCCCGGAATGGGTACCATAGGACCCGACACGTAAAGCCACGTATCATAACCCTCGTGGCCTAATCAAGTCTTTATCCAGAGAATATACGGTAGACATACGTATTCTCGGACGGGGAAGAGATAGAGACGACGATACCCGCTGTTTCTAGAGTCGCTGTCCCTGCCACGTAAGGCTGTCTCGACGTGGAACGTGTCAAACCGTGTCGCCTCTCCCACTCCGGACTGCTCCAATACTTCCCTACCAACAACTGTATCATACATCCCCACCTTACGTTCAGATCTCCAATCATTTTCCAGAAATCCAAACCGTTGATATCTTGATCCTCACCATGGATGGAGGCTATCCAGAAAATCTCTAATATTAGAGCATAGAAATTACTCTTAACCCTGACCGTTGCTTTTGTGGGCCATTTGTCGAAATGATATAATACTTTAGGAAGTCAGCATCCACAACGATTCCTACCACGCAAACGTCTCGATCATAAATAAAGGACCCGTGATCCAACGGATATGGTCGCGACGGATTGGAGAAGGATTCGACGAGTCGTACGGGAGGAAACCTTTTCTCTCTCTTGATATAACCTCAAAGCCGGTCATATCCACCCTCCGAGACGAACTCCCTCTTACCAGGCAAGATGAGAGACAAACAGCCACAATCTCTCTCCCAGCTTCCTCCTTAAAAGCTCCAACCTCTTATACTACACCCCCTCCTCCTTATACTACGCACCCCCTTGATGAGACCTACGCCCACACCACCACCACCACTAGCAAGAAGACGAAAACGACGAAGAAGAGGAGAAGGGTGAGAAAGCAACATGTCTCTCGTGTACGGTACTCGGGAGGTCTCGGTGGGCCCCACGGTCGGGTACCAGGGTGATGCTCCTCCGCAGGCGTACGTTAGCAAGAGCCAGGTGGGCGAGCTTCTGCAGACAGGGGAGGGGAAGAGGGGTGGCGTGGAAGCAGCGGCGGAAAGGAGGAACGGGTTCCGTTTGGACGGTGGGGATTCAACGCCCTCGGGGGAGAGTTCATCGATTGGCTGTGATTCCTCGGTAGAGGACGAGAAACGACGCGGCGGCAGTGACGGAGAGGAGGATGAGGTGCAGAGCAAATTCAATGGAGGGTTGGGTTCCATGGGATTACTTGAAGAATCTCTCCCCATCAAGTGAGCCTTTTTCTCTTCTTGAATTTTTATTTTTAATAAATTGTTTTGTTTTTTAATTATATTTATGGGTTTTATTCCATTTTGATAATGAAAATATGGGCGGCGTGTTTGGTTGCCCCCAATTTCCATTTTTCTCCCAAAATTAAGATATGGTTTGTTCTTTTTCTTTCTTTTTTGTTAAAATATATAAAGATTTTATCGATGTTTTTCGATATTAAGATCTTATGTGAGTAAGTGTAAGTATTTCAAATACCATATTTCTACTTGAGCCTATGTAGTATTGAAATTCAATTCATGTGGGTATGATTTCACAGGCGTGGGCTATCGAATTTCTTCCGCGGGAAATCGAAGTCATTCGCAAGCTTGTCGAACATCACATCGGTGGAAGATATGGCGAAGCCAGAAAATCCCTTCAACAAGCGAAGGAGGACTCTTCTAGCATGTAAGACCGCATGGTCTAAAAGAGCCTTCTACAGTCCTCTCAATACATCACTACCTGCCTTGACCCCTCCAGATAGGACTCTGGAAGGGTCAGAGTCCGAGTCTGAGGAGGAAGAAGAGAAGGAAGAATCCCCAATTCCTCCTTTGCCCATCAAAGGTAGGAAATTCAAGAGTTTTAGATCTCCAAGGTCTTTCTCTCTTACTGATCTAAGGGATGCTTGATTAGCTTAACATAATAGAAATTAATAATATAATCTTTTCCTTTTCTTTTTAAACTGTCCACTTGTTTTTTTTTTTAAATGGGGGTATTTGATACTCTAGCTCGTATGAAGCTTGATACGCTGGTACTTCTAGATGGTAGATGTTGTATGCATTAACCCAAATTAAACTGGAAATCATTTACATTTATTTAGGAAAATCATATTGGCTGAACAATTCTAATCTTGAAATCAGACCATTGGATATTTTTCATTTTGAACCGTCCAATAATTGTTCACTAATCTGATAGTTAGATGATGATATAAACGTATTTTTTGAATTTATGATACATCTAAGTGGGCATGCATAATTTGGACGGTTGAATTTGAATTAATTGTATGACAGCTAAGCAATTTGCTAGTTGTCTATATATGCCGCCTGTGTATCATCTATCGCAATCTGGCGGAGGATGAAGCTTTTACTCTTTTCAAAATGGTATCGGGCTGGTGCTAGACACCTATGTTATGAGTTTAGCACCATTTCGTTTTAAAATGGTGGTGATTTAGATGGTATGGGCTGGGTAGATTCCTATGTTAGTTTAGCACTAAATGGTTTAATTGGATTTATTGATCCGTATGATGTTAGAGATATACTCAATCCACGATGGGACCCACATTGTGGATGGTCTGGATAGTTATAATAATGCCTCATGGGAGGAGGATGGCCCACCACCATTTCCCACATGGTTATAAACTAACACAGGAGTCCAGCTCGTTGGGCTGACCTAACATCCTGCTTTTATTTTTATCTGTCTATATCTAGCACTGGTGGGGTAGATTTTTTGGTAAGGAGATAAGTCTGGTGAGGAGATAAGTCATAGAACCTTATCCTGTCTCTCTCTTCTTCTTTATTCTTTTACTGTTTTGAAGAGCTTTCTGATGCCCATGTACGCGCCATCACTTGCATTTGAGTACAACTCATGTGTGCAAGATCCGTGCCGTCCATCATTAGCTTCCCACTATTTTGATGCGATGATCCAGGAATGAGATTGGTTCGAAATTTAGGTGGGCGACAGTTACTGAGACACAAGTACACGGCTGAAATAGACGTGCATGTTTCTGATACAGTGGGCCACTTGATTAACGGACTAGCAGACCTGCTTTTTATCTACTTTATGGTCTGACCATCTGATGGAAGACCTTATGTGGGCCAGACTCGTGTGAGGGTGGCGAGTCTGTAACGTACGGGTGGCAGTGTTGTGCGGCAACCCAGAGCGTCCAAATCCGCTTTAACAAAACTGTGGATGGAACACAACCATCATTTTTAAGATGTGGTTATTTTATCAATTGGACGGTTAGTAATGCTTGGTTGGTGTGATTTCAGAGGTGGACCGATCTGAAGGGTGAATAGCTTCAGATGGGTGCCACGTGTGAGATGGACGAGTCACTGTCATGGGATTGGAGCACTTTGAAAAAAGGAAGAGGATAAGCATTAGTTAAATAAGTATTAATTAAGATGATCATGCATATGTCCTTTATACGTCAAATCAGCTAAAATTAGTGGTTGGAATTTTCGAGAAACAGAGAACGTAGAGGGAGGGCTACAAATGTCAGCTTCGACTCGTGCGTGAAAGTAAATCCTATCCACTCAGCAGGTAGGCCCCAATGTTAGAAATGGGCGATGAGTGAATAAACTGTGGTGCCATCCATGCCGTCCATCCGTTTTAAGGCATGAGCCCAAAATTGAAGCATATGAATAGCTATAGTGGACCACACCACAGGAAACGGTGTGAATTGAACGCCTATAGTTGAAAGCTTTTTTTGGAGCTACAGGAGTTTTGGATGAGGCTGTATTCGTATTTTCCATTCATGTGGTGTGGTCCACTTGAACTTTGGATATGCTTAAATTTTGGGCTCATGACCTAAAATAAGTTGGTAAAGCGGATGAACGGCATGGATAAAACACGCATCACGGTAGGCCCCACAGAGTTTACTGAGTTACACCACATGCAATCCACTCCGCTTCCCAATGAGTGGGGCTTTTTGGAAATTATGGCCCACCTGAGTTGATCATCGAGTTCCTTTTTTGTAAATTGTGGCCCACCTGACTAGTGGACTGACCTGATTCTATGGCCAGGGCATTTACGGAATGGTATTTGATTGGGCGACCAGGCCACCTGGCCATCAGGGCGTCGAAATAGTGGTTTCTGATCGGGAATGGGAGGAGTTTGTTTGGTAAATTGTGGCCCATCTGATAAGTGGATCAACCTGATCCTTGGGCTAGGGCCATCTAAATAATGGTATCCCTCGGTTGGACGGCTTGGATTTTGTACGTATCTTGGGCCAATATAAATATTGGTATTATGATCATGTACGGGAGGGAGGATTTTGTTTGGTAAATCGTGGCCCACCGGACTCGGTGGATCGACATGATTCTTGGGCTCTGCTATGATTTTGACATTTGAACGCTCTCCTAGTGCTTATCTACGAAAAGCAGGTTTGCCAATTCCACACGCGACCACATGTACGTTTGACGTGTCCGATAGATGTGACTATTATCTATGAGGCTGGTGGGCCACGCTCTTCGCTAGTTGTCTGATGTGGCCTATCAGGGGCCCTCAATTAGGCTGATAGTTAAGTCAAAAGTTGTAAACAGTTGTAACCTACCTGCTTAGACAGCCAAACAAACACATGTGTTCCATGTTGACACGTGCCAAGTATAAAGAGCTTTCGTATGTGTAAATATCGGAAGCGTATTGGTTAATGTACTGAGTAAAATATGTGAGGTCCAGCATGAGCATGATTTATGTATTTTATAGGTCCAGCATGAGCATGATTTATGTATTTTATCCCTCCGTCCGTCGAATTTAACAGATAATTTTAGCGCTTGATGCTTAAAATGAAGAATATACTTATGTTCAAATGGACCACAACACAGGAAACAGTTGAATTGAATGTCTACTGTTGAAAATTTCTTGGGGCCACTGAAGTTTTGGATCAAGCTTATATTTGTTTTTTCCCTTCATCCAATTGTTTATGATTTTATAAACAAGTTGAATGGCAAATAAACAATGCTGTGGAGCCTAGCAAGGTTTCAACTGTGGAAGTCATTATCCCCATTGTTTCCTCTAGCATGATCCACTTGATCTTTGGATATGCTTCAATTTTGAGCTTAACCTATTAAGTTAGATGGAAAATAAATGGATAGCATAGATAGACTACATACATTCAAGGTGGGTCCAACTGAGTTTAGTCAGTACCATCAAAGCTTACAGAGTAACTCTGCGGGCAATCCGATTTCGTAAATGTTTATCTTTTATTTAATTAAGAATAAGTGTAGTTAAATAATTAGAATTTTATGGCATAAAAAACAACTAGAATTCAATATATTTCTTCAATTTTCATGTGTTAGGCATACCTTTGCGTGCTCCCTCCGCCAGCGGAAAGCACGGAAGCCCACCATGATGTCTGTATCACGTCCATTTCGTACATCTATTTTGAAAACTCATGATTCGACATAAGGTCAAAAAATGAATCAATCTAACTTTAAAGTGGGCCAGTCCATGAGAAATAATGAGAATACGACATTGTGAATAGTTTAGATGGCATTTAGATATCATGGTCGAATGGTAGGCATTTCACACGGAAAAACCCCGATAGCTTCTGTGCAGGACTTTCTCATGACAGAGAGGCTGGTGTACCTTTTACTCATCTCTTATCGTCTTTAATAAGGTCTACCTATTATGTCCATTAATGAGAATTATTATTTGAACAATGTAGAAGATTAGCTAATTAAAAACCTGTGGACTTTGCACTACCTGTGGGGTCTACCAACCCCATTTTATATATATAAAATCCAATTTCTTCAATAGTGAAAACTATTATTTGAGTTGTATAAAAGACAAGCTTAAAAATTGGTATGGACCACATTAATGAAAGCCATGTAAAATTACTCTCTAGAAATGATAAAGTTCACACATTGTGGCCCACCAAAATTTGTACGTGGCTTCTTCGTCTTCTTCTTTTTTTGTTTTCTAAAATCTGGTATTTTTACAAATATATGGAGTACACTTTTAATTTCTCACGATATGTAAAACACCAACAACAGTTTAGAAATATTTTATCAAACAGTCGATAGGCAACATCAAAATTGAGATACTAATATTTTATTAAACAGCCGATAGACAACATCAAAATTGAGATACAAGGGTATTTGTTTCATATCCATACCTTCGTCGCCACCGGTCAACACTTCGTTGAGTCATTTCATCAAACACTTGGTGAGCAACATCAATATCAAAATAATTGAGTCACTGAACCAGTTCAATCTGAGTTCGATTCAAGTTGGGGTTCGATCCGAGTCAAGCTCAGGCAAGCTCGAACTCAGCTCAAAATTTTTTCAAACTTAAAAAATTAACTTGACTCAGTTCAAACTTAGTTTCAAACCGAGTTGAATTGAGCTTTTTCGAGTCGAGTTGAGCGAACTAACCAAGCTAACTCGGTTCGTGTATGGCTCTAATCCCTATACTAAAGAGGTTGGTATTGGACCATGTTGGTTGGTGCACTATAAGTCCCACCATAATGCATGTGTTTTATCACACCATCCATCCTAATAGCTCATTTTAGGACATGGGAAAAAAAAAGAAAGAAGAAGAAGAAGATAAATTTGTATCTCCGGTGGACCAAACTACACTTAGTGGTTCTGGATCAAGTTGGTATTTTGTTTTTCCTTTATCCAAGTTGGTGTGACCTAATATAAAAGTTGGATGGCAAATGAATGGTGGGCGTTCAATTGCCACTATTTCTTGTAGTGTGGTCCGCTAGATATATGGATTTACCTTATTTTTGGACTGGACGGTGCGGATAAAACAAATGCATTAGTGCAGGGCTCACAGCCACTGAACAGTACCGACCTAGGTCAAGGACCTAACATGAACATAAGACCTGATGTAGAGTGGAGTTTACGTTTGAAACCTTGTGGGCCTCACCGACCTCAGTATCTTCATGCGGAGGGTATTCTCTTTCTGTTCCCTTCTAGCTCCACGTGAATCTCACGTGCCATGCCCTCCGTTTCCATGAATTCGAACCTTGAAAGGTTTCGTCTGCCCGTGATTCATGCTGTCCAATAGACTGAGGACATTCGTACTATCTCCTATCTAGTGGGGCCCACGTGTTCTTGTTAGGTGGGGAAAATGACTGGAAACAGATAACACGTGTCTGGCCCACCTGATGAGTGGGCCAGCTGGATTCGTTTGGGGCAGGGCACCTTGATTCTTGAAGGTGTGCCCATATGCCGTGGGGCACCATGTCTCCGAAATCTCCTCGCTCGAATGCTCCCGGATAGGAAGTCTACACAACACACCCACGCAACACCTTTTCTTTGTGATGGAAATCCACACCATCATTCATCTGCGCCTCCTCATCCTCACCGTAGATTTAAAAAATAAATAGTATCCACGTCTCAGGTGGGCCATATTATGGAAACCCTGTAAATCGTGGATAAAACTGATTTTGAGTGTCTGTTCATATTTCTCGCTGAGTTCAGCTGATTGACGGAAAACGGATACAGCTTATAGGTGTGGCCCACCTGATGAGTGGGCCAGCTGGATTCTTTTGGGGCTGGGCATCTTCCAGCTGTGCCCATGTGCCACTGGGGCACCGCCTCTCCACCGTCTCCTCCCTCGAGTACGAGAAAATTACCACTGTAAAGACTACCTTTTATCCAGCGTGTTTTATGAAAGTCCAAAACTTACTTTGCTAACATAGACCTTGAACGTACGGACAGAGCATTTCAGGACGAAAATACACGTGCTTTTCACTAACATTGCACGTACGGACAGGAGATTTTCGTCCTCGATTGCTATGTCCGCACGTACAAGGTCTAAGTTAGGAAGGTAAGTTTTGCTTGGCGCATACAAGACGGTGGATAAAAGGTGGCATTACAGTGATCATTTTCTCCTCGAATACTCCCTGGTAGAAGTGTACATCCCCGTGCAATACCCGAGCTCTGTGGGGTCCACCGTTCTGTATGTGGGACATCCACTCCGTCATTCAGATCAGCCTCTCATCTCCAGTGTTGGTTGGAAAATCAACGCAGATCCACGTCTCAGGTGGGCGGTGGGCCAGACATGAGAATGATGTAAATCACGGATAAAGCCTTTTGAATTCATTCGGCGTGGCTCATCTGAGTTTTGGATAAGACTGATTTCCGGGCTGTCCATCCATATTCCTGGTGGGGCTCACCTGATTAACGGGTTGGATGGTATATAAAGAACAGGGTGGGGACGCGGATTGCGTCCTACCCCCGCCCGGACAGTAATCCGTCCGGGAAGGATCCTGTGGGGCCCACCGTGATGTAAGTATTTTATCCACGCCGTTCATCGTTTTCCTCAAATCATTTAAAGGTATGAGACAAAATCTGAGGTAGGTAAATGGCTTAGGTGGACTACAAAGTGGGGATTGAAATTTCACCATTAAAAACTTCTTGGGAGCTGGAGAAGTTTCCGATCAAGGTGATATTTGTTTTTTCACTTCCTCCACGTCTACATGACGTTATGAATTGGTTGGATGGTAAAAAAACATCACGGTGGCCCTTAGAAAGGTTGCAACGGTGGGTGTCACTATCACTACGGCATCCTTTGGTGTGGTCCACTGGAGCTGTGGACCTGCTTCATTTTTAGGATCATACCTTAGAATGAATTGAGAAAAGCGATGAACAGCGTAGTTAAGACACTTACGTCATGGTGGGCCCCACAGAGCCCTTCCCGGACGGATTACTGTCCGGGCGGGGGTAGGACGCAATCCGCGTCCGGGCCTAGGAAGGTTTCTATGGTGGACATCTCCATCACCACCGGACGCCGATTGCGTACTGAGTAAACTCTGTGGGGTCCACCGTGATTTACATATTTTATCCACTCCGTCCATCCATTTTAACAGTTAATTTAAGGGCTCTAGCTAAAAAAAGAGTATATCCAAATCTCAAGTGAACCTCACCACGGTAAACAATGTGAATTGAAATTCTACCGTCGAAAATTTGTTAAGGGCCACAGAAGTTTTGGATCAATCTGTTATTTCTGTTTTTCCTTAATCCATGTGTGTGATCTTATGAACAGGTTGGATGGCAGATAAACATCACTTTGGGCCCTACCAAGGTTTCAATGGTGGAAGTCATTATTCTCACTATTTCCTGTGGTGTGGTCCAGTTGAGCTTTGTGCATGTTTCAATTTTCGACTCAACAGATAAAATGAGCTGGAAAAACGGATGGACCGCGTTGATAACCAACATACATTCACAGTAGGCCCAACTGAGTATACTCAGTACGATAAAAGCGTACTGAGTAACTCCGTACGCGATCCGATTTCATCACCACCCTTCCTGTCTTAGGATCTGTCCATCCGTAGTCCTATCCAACGTGATGTAAAGATTTTATCCACGACGTCCATCCATATTCACGGATAATTTTAGGATATGAACCCAAAAAAATAAGACAGAACCAATCTTAAGTGGACCACAAAGTAGGGATTGAACGTCCACCGTTAAAAACTTCTTGGGAGCTGGAGAAGTTTCAGAGCAAGCTGATATTTGTGTTTTCACTTCATCCAGATCTACATGACCTTATGAATACGTTGGATGGTAAAAAAACATCACGGTGGCCCTTAGAAAGGTTTCAACGGTGAGTGTCATTATCACTCCAGCTTCCTTTGGTGTGGTCCACTGGAGCTTTGGACCTTACTAGTTTTTATTATCACAACTTAAAATGATATGAGAAAATCAATGAACGGCGTGGATAAAACACTTACATCACGATGGGCCCCACATAGCCCTCCTGGATGGATTACCGTCCGGGCGGGGGTTGGACGCAATCCGCTTCCTAAATAAACAGCGCAATCCACATCTCATGACGGGTAGGTAGGTGGTGGATCCAGACGGTCCATGCAGTGGGGTACACCCCGTAGATGTCCCATATCTGAATCTAACGCCACATGTACAAACTTCGTTTTTTTCTTTTTTCTTCCATGCCCCTTTGATTATTTTCGTTTGAACGGCTATGATGACTATAGTCCTTTGGATAATGAGCCATCCACCGGTTGGGCCCACTATATATATTATTTGGATCACTGCCTATCCTGCCGTGCGTCTAGCGTTACATGCTTAGTCCTGATCTGCCGCAACAGATGGAAACCTGCTTTCATTGGCCCACTGTAATCATAAACGTATAGCTCTAGTCCAACCGTTGGTTATAAATGCAAATTGAGCGGTTGAGATGTCCCAATCTGGATCTAGTGAACTTTTACTTCTCTCTTCATCATGATTAAAAGGAAGAAGCTTGTGCGAGGGCTAGTGGGGTCCATGTTTCACTAATACTAATGTTGGTTGAAAGAGGTAGGCCCTTTTTTTTCCAAAAGAGGTAATCTGCCGAAAGGGTTTTTCCCTGTTCACAGAATCTCTGACTGGACATGAGCACATGGGTTTTTCGGGATCCGTCTTTTCAGTGCCTATTTGCTATTTTGACTACTGGATAACAATCAGATGGGCCTTTTAAGTGCCTATTAGCTATTTCGAGGAGCAGATAATGGATAGATTTTGCAAAAGGCATCCAAACACATGGTTTGGCTTAAAACTTCAATTAAGAATCTTTTTTTAAAAAGCAAGTGCATAATGGCTTTAAATGGAGTTTTCAAAAGTAAATTTGGATTCGTTTTTCACAGGTAGTTTTGAGTACTTACCCCTGTTTTGAGTGTAAGATTAAGTAAGAATGGATGAAAACAATGTGAAGAATTGAATTAATCAAGTGTCTTATCATTTATTTCTTGAAACAATGTTGTTGTACTTATTTATTTTTTTTTACCATTCTTTAAAGAGTTATATAAGAAAGGACATGTATTATTGTAAGAGAAGTATATATCACTAATAAGGTCTATGAAGATATTTAGAACATGTGTTATATATTGACACTGGTTGTATAATAAACATCATTTAAAGACGAAGACAAAATGTGATCGAGGGAAAAGCAGTACTGATGTTCTTATTAGACAAGTGTCAAAGAAGACTATGAAAGGTCAAAGTGGTACTGAAGTGATTGCAATAACTGGTTGAACGTGGGAAGAATCATTCATATTATTATCTTAAGGAGATCTATAAATAGCTAATGAATTTAATAATGGAGCAAAGTCTCTCATACTAACCCAATCAAAGAAATCAAATATATCAAGTATCTTTTATGTTTCTTAGCATAATTTATTTTTTAACATTTCTTAAGTAGCGGTAATCTATTAGCTGTAATTCAAGTGTACACTCATACGCTGAATGATTTCCATTATAATAAAAACAGTTCTTCTTAGAAAATGTGCTTTACAATTATTCCTTATGGTCGACTGTAAGTTTTTTTTTTTTGCTTACTTTTATATATGAAAGTTCTTTCGTGCGGAAGGTAATGTCCAATCCATTTTCAAAAGATGAATACTATCTTATGATAATTACCTTATCATCTTAAGAGCCTACTAGTGGTTAAATATGTGACTGATCTTTTCAAATCTCGATCATATACTGTCGAGTTTGACGTATCTGTCTATTTTAACACTTGGGGTCAAAGTTGTTTAGTTAGAATAGAGCTGTACAGTCGGTTCTAACACAATCATACATATCACGCGTAACCATATTTTCAAACCGAGACGCAACATATGTGGTAGTAAATTTCAAAATCTACCACATTTGTGCGCTCCGCATTAATCCATATATTTTTTCCACGTGATCCATCCATAGACACTCTTTATACGTGATAATCAAGTTGCATATCCATGTATGTTACTGACATCCGTTATGAACTTTGGTCTGTTGATCACAGTTATATAATCCACCATATGCAAGTTTAACTTAATATAGTGTTTTTACCAAAGGAAGAGTTTGATCTCAAATGTCAGACGGGTCAGTTGGTATTTCTAAACATATAATTATTGTGTAATAATGATGTCAGCTCCAACTAGTATTATTCAATACCATTTATCCCCGCATTGCAAACAGACCCGTTCAAACAAGATGGCAATTAACTAGTATTTGTGAAAAACACACATGAAAATGGGTTTATCTTAAAATAGCGTGTTAAGTGTCATCCACTCCTTTCAAGTGTGTTTACAAAACAGGCCCTCATGTGGGGCCCATCATTTCCCAACATTCCAGTGATGTGAAAATCAAAACTTAATTTGTAGTTATGTTATTGGAGGTTAAGACATTCCTATTCAAGTATCATAACTGTCGATTCATTTGTAACATTTGGTATAATCAATGGTGGAAAAAATATATGAAGTAGAAATTCATAACATTCAATTGATAGCATGGAAAATGGATGATCACATACTCCAGTTGAGAAATAAAGTTAAGTGTAATCATCATCTTGAAATATTTATTTAATGGTCCCACCATGGATTGCTTATAATTCCAAAGGAGCATTTTGATTCAATGATGATAACCATTCAATGTGTGACCAGGACTCGATTGGTCACTTGATCCGAGTCAACTCAGGACTCAACGAGTTGACCAGACGGGTGCAAAAATATTTTCTATTTTAATAAAATATTAAATGCTTGAGTCATTTTTATAAACACTTGATTGGAAGATTTTTTTTAAAAAAAACTTATTGAAGGTTTATTTATTTATTTTTTTTACTCGAAAGAGACAGGCTCAGGAAACTGGGCCCACGTGCCATTTCCCTAACCAGTGCAAACCTGGTTTTCCTGACCTAGTGATCAGGTGTTTGACTGGGATGGGATAACTCAGCTGAGTCTCGAGTTCACCCACCTGGTTTGCAAACCATGGCTACTAACAACACGGCCCACATTCAAAGGGACAGGACCATACAACCATGAAAATTGCAGGGTTCAGATGAGACCAGCCATCATTCCATTTCAATCACACGTTTCCAAATTCTACAAACTTGTGGGGCCCATGCAAGTGTAGTCAAGATCGACCGAACATGGGTCCCACTAGCACATGCAGGTCACACCTTCACGAGGTGATGCTAGCGAAAATTCTCCTGGGGATTCTACATATTAGCATGATTGAAAGACTCTGGCAACTCAGGCCGTCTTTCACCATACACATAAATCAGGGCGATCCTCTATTAGGCGAGCAAGGGTGCCCTGGGAGCACATCAGGTGAGACCCCAGCCTCACCCAAGATGACGCGGCCCTTACCGTGGGGCCCATCTGGATGTATATATTCTGTATCCACACCGTCTGTTCTTTTTTTTGAGATTATTTTAGGACATGATCCAAAAAAAATGAAGTATATCCAATTATCAAGTGGACCATACGGTAGGAAAAAGTGGTGATTGACTATTAATGGGCCACAAAAGTTTTGGATCAAGCTGATATTTGGTTTTTTTTTTTTTCCCTTCATCAAAGCTTATGCTACCTTATCACTATGGAAAGAAGTTTTTAGTGGTAGGGCATTCAATCACCACTGTTTTTCTAGAGTATGGACCACCTGACATTTGAATCTTCTTCATTTTTGGGATAATGTCCGAAAATGATCTAGAAAAATGGATGGACGGCATGGATGCAGAATAGATATATCAAGCTGTGCCCCACATTACGTCCACACCATGATGGGTGAGGTACCCGTGCCACGTGCACACTGAACATTAGAATATAAAATAACTCGTAAAATTACTTTCACAAAAGGTGAGATGGCCGAGTTGGTCTAAGGCGCCAGATTAAGGTTCTGGTCCGAAAGGGCGTGGGTTCAAATCCCACTCTCGCCATAAAATATTTTTAATTTATTTGATTTTTTTGACAATTTTTTATCATAAAATTTATGATATCACTCTATCAATCTTTTTTTAAATTATTATTATTATTTATAGTCATACTAAGAAATCATTTTATTAAAGGTGAGAAGGCCGAGTTGGTCTAAGGCGCCAGATTAAGGTTCTGGTCCGAAAGGGCGTGGGTTCAAATCCCACTCTCGCCATAAAATATTTTTAATTTTACAATTTTTTTATTATAAAATTTATAATCTCACTATATCAAGCTGTTTTTAAAAAATTATTATTATTATTTATTGTCACATTAAGAAATCATTTTATTAAAGGTGAGATGGTCGAGTTGGTCTAAGGCGCCAGATTAAGGTTCTGGTCCGAAAGGGCGTGGGTTCAAATCCCACACTCGCCATAAATGTTTTTAATTTATTATTTTTAAAATTATAAACTTTATATCCCACTCTATCAATCTTTTTTTTGTTGTTATTTATGGTCCCATTCTATGGGTCTTTCAACTAAGTGGGCCACACCTCATAAAGGGTCTGTTTTCTTTTTGGAAGTATCCTTTACTTTTGGCCCAGTAGATCAATCACTCAACCAGGCTGGCAACAACTTAGAAAAGAAAAGAAAAATTAGGCCCACTAGATCAATCTATCAGATGTTTTCTATCTTTTCCAGCTCGCTGAATCAATCACTCTGGCAACCCTGTCTTTTGTTATTATTATTATGATTTTTTAGCCTGCTAGATCAATCTCACAGACGAGGTGTTATAAACCTGCCGGTGGTGTGGGCCCGGCCCTGACCTGAGGCCGGAAGGGCTTGGCTCTGTGACATAAAAATTGATTGGGCCTACTCAATCCAGCCCGAAATTAATCAGATCTATTTCCCATGCCAATGTTCTTATACATCTGTTGATCAGGTGGGCCACACATGCAAAAGGAAAATAACATTTAGAAAAAAAAAAGATGCATGTGTTATCTAACTAATGATTATAAGATAGACAACATGTTCTCTGGAAGTCGCCGGTCTGGGCTGGGCTAAAACGACTCAAGCCCAAGCTCGGTCAGAAAGGGCCACACATGCTAGACCCAGGCCTTGTCTATAGGCTGGGCTAATAGGTCCAAGACCTGGTCCAAAAGTGGAAGAGTGCAAAGATAAGAAACCTCAATCTGCCAAAGTATCACATTACTCCTCTCCTTTTATATCACCGTAATGGTGGACAACACTTGTGGGGCCCATCATATTATATATGTAAAGTCCCATCCGTCCATCAGGTTTCGCAAGACTGATAAATTCATACTTTTGTGTCCCGCATAAGTTTTGTATCTTTTCTTCGTCTTATGAGTTAGTTACACCTGATTGAGAGGTTTGATGAAATATGCAGGCCCCACACAAAAACTATGGTTGGCATTGCATGCCTGTCGTTGCTCCATTTGGTGCGGCCCATCTAAAAAATTATGGATCTTGATCATTTTTGACCTTAGAGACTAATATCAAGGATTGAACCATACGTACAGTTTAAATTTTAAAAAACAACATGGTGGCCCCTTCAGAATTCCATATGGCAGGATTTAATTGGTTTATGTGGCACCAATGAATCCATGCAAGGCATGTTTGAAAGTTGTTTGGTTGATAAATTCATTAGGTCCATTCATTTTACTGGCTTATATTAAGACATAAGAAAAAAAAAATGAAATTGATACAAAGCATGTATGAAAGTTGTTTGGTTGATAAATTCAATAAACCTATTCATTTTAATCACTCATGTTAGGACATGAGAAAAATATATATATTTATATGAAATTGATACAAAACTTAAGTAGGAACGGTGGGGAATGAAATGACTACGGATGAAATCTTCTTGAGCACACCTTAATGTTTAGGCGCCATCTAAACTGTTCATAAGATATTCCGGTTGGGATGAACAGAAAACGTAGAAATATTAACATGGTACAAAACTTTCATGCGCACCGTACTGAATATTTCATCAGTGTGCATTTAATCCCTATAATTTCCTGTTGTGTGGCCCGCTAGAGTTTTGGATCAACCTCATTTTTAGTCTCATGTCCTAATATAAGCCGCCAAAAGGTCATACACACGTCCTAATATAAGTTGGCAAAAGGTCATACACACGTAGATGATGGAAAACACAAAATATTAGCATGATGTAAAATCTTTGTAGCCAGGTTTTCAGTGGTATATGTTTGATTTTCAATGTTCCATGTGGTGTGGCTCACTTGAGCTTTGGATCTGCTTCAATTTTGGGCACGGATTGAGTATTACCACCACCAGTATCTATCTAGAGTAGGATGGTCCTGTTAGGAGCTTGTGTCGCCTATCATTATATATGTGTTTTTTCTAAGCCGTACATATTTTGATAGGTCATTTTAGGGTATGATCACAAGGAGGTAGGTGGAAAGCTTGAGTGGACCATATCATAGAAAGTAGGGGTGACAATGATGCTTATCATTGAAACATTCCTAGGCTCACATGATGTTTATTTGCCATATAACCAATTCAAAAGGTCACATAAATATGGATGAGGGGAAAACATAAATATAACTACTAAGAGGTTTTCTACATGAATTCAATCCCATTGTTTCCTACAGTGTGGTTTTAAGTTTAGATTAACTTTAAACACATGCATCGCTCTAGCCTAAATAGTTTACTCACCACAAGGAGCAGGTTGTGTAGGGGTGTACGTTGAGTCGAACTGAGTTGAGCTGGCCTCAACTTGAACTCGACTTGGCTCGGTCCTCGAGCCTAACTGGTGAGCTCGGCTAGGTTCGGTCAGCAGCTAGGGTTGTTGGAGCCGAGTTTCAGCCAAGATTGAGTCGAGTTCGCCTGTGAAGCATTTTCACAAACACATGGACCGCACCTTCAAAATTCCACTTTATGTAAAACAGTTGCAATGGTTTTATAGGTATTTTATCAAACACCTTATAAGCAACATAAAAATCAAGAAAAAAAAGGATATTTGTTTCATATACATACCTTCCTTGCCACCAGCCACACTACATTGAATCATTTCATCAAACACTTGGTGAGCAACATCAATATCAAAGTAACCAAGTCATTGAATTGGTTCAATCCAAGTTCGATTCGAGTTGGGTTCTATCCAAGTCGAGTCAAGCTGGGGCTAGCTCGAACTTGGCTCGAACTCATTTTCGACCCCAAAAAATCAGCTCAACTCGGCTCGAACTCAACTTCGAACCGAGTTGAATCGAGCTTTTTCGAGTCGAGTCAAGCGAGCTAACTGCTTGTTTGTGTACACCGCTAAGGCTGTACACTGAGTAAGTGTATTAAGTGAACTATGTGGATTGTAACACCTCAAAATTTCATTATTTTGGATTGCCAAAATTATTTTTTTAAAAAATAAAAAATTATAACTAGCCACGTCGTCACTTACTGACCCTTGACGCTCAAGGTGAGCTTATACACGGCTCGTACCGATACAGAATCGTACAAATAAGATTAATCGACTGTGGAAAACCAATAAATCCAACCGATCACTTAAAACACTCAGATTTATAGCTCAATTGGCAGACTGAGTGGAGATACCTCGTTTCAACACTTGAGGTCTTGGTATCGATCCCTAGCGGGGGTGGCCAACATGGAGTATGTGTACTAACATGGGTGTGTACTAACAAACTAACCCAAAAAAAAAAAATTGATCACTTAAACATCAAGTTTAACCTCATGATTTGTTCACATAGGGCCCAAATCTAACCGACCTACCACTAACTACTCAAACAACCGTAACTAAATTAAAGATCTACCCAAATCCGAGTCAGCTATGGCTCAGACCTTAATTAATAAACCAAATCAACCCAGTTATTCTTTGTCTAAAACCGACTGTTTAGAGTGATCATGACCGAATCACCATTTTCGCTAAATTTGAATAGGTTACACTGTAGACTTAGTTAATCCAGACCTTAACAATTACGCCCAAGAAATTTTCCTACCCAAATTATTCCAAAAATGTCTCGATTACCCAAACAAGCTCTAAATTGCTCATTAGTGGACCACTAGCTCCAAAATTATATAGTAATGTCCATCTCACTGGGCTTGTGGTCCATCGCGAACAATGAACTCAAACAACGCCTTGAAATGGACAGTTTGCACTGTCAAGCTGGCACTTGTCAGGCGCAACTCTCCAAGTCAATGGCTTAAAAATCTGAAATTTAAAACAATTAGCCTTGCTACTTACGACAATAAATTAGGATATTTCAGCCGTTGGATTTCATCCAAATTTGCACCAAATTTTGAAGATATTTCTCTGCACTCATCCGCTAAATTTGACCCTTGATAAAAAAACAGTGACCGTTGATCGTAAATCGAACCCTTACAATAAAACTCCACGTCCGTTTGCTGTCAAACTTTGCACAGCCCTTCATCGAGTCATGGGGCACCTATCCCATAAATTAGATGGGCCAAGGGACCACTAAGGCAGCCCCGAAAGCCATAAGTGAGCCCCAAAGGGTCACTTGAGGAAGTTATTAGCACCCAAGGCCAATTGGACAAAAGTCCAAGCTATAAAAGCCTTCAAATCTCTCTCTCCCTCACTCACACAACAATTTCTAGTAGCTGAGAGAGAGAGAGGAGAGAGAAGAGAGAGAGAGAAAAAGGGGCTGTGAGAGAGGAGAGCTAGGAACTTGGGAATTCCACTCTTCTACCTCCATCATTCGTTGGGAACTACGATCCTATCGCCATAAAGACGAGGTGTGGCTAATCTAAGGTAACAATCATGACTTCTCCTCCATTTCTCTTACGTTAGGGTTGCATGCATGCGTCTTAACATGCGTTTCCTTGGCGCAAGGCCTAGACACATCGAATTTGCAAACCCGGCGCCGTTAGAGCAACCGTAATGACTTCCGGTCAACAATAGGTACAGATCATGATCTTTATGTGGCCAATTATCAATCCTATGATGAAGTTAATGATTGTGATTGCTGAAATTGTTGTGCATGTGTGATTTGTAGGAATTTCGTTAATGAATTCTTCTTGTAATTTGCCTAAACATGCATGTGGAAATCAATGCTCAATTCCAAATCAAATAGACTAGGTTGAATTGAACATTGCCTTCCTCCCTTAATTTTCCTTCTTTTCATGAATGATTGAAGTTAGATCATCCCTAAATTTGATTGAACTTGGAAATTGTGCTGCATGCATCATATTTTACTCAAGTGTTTGTTGTTTGTTGCATGTATGATTGAATTTCCTGCAAATAAGAGTAACATGTGATCCTTTCTTTATTATTAAAAAATCTAACCCTGTATGCATGCATGTCTAGTTACTGCCATTAGGAGTAGTTTGCATTCCCTTTTTAGTACCTTGCAAGCTATGCCATGATTAAACGCATGCTTCTTATTACTCACCTTCCTATGCATTCAATATTTTTTTACCTCACATGAATTGTTATGTTAGTTGTAATATGTCCTGCATGTTCGTTAAAATGCCCAATAGATTAGAATTTCCTAATTTGTTGCATATATCTGTTCCTATAGATGCATAGTAGATTTATTAGTGTTATCGAATGACCGAAACTATTTAGTTAATTGGGTTGGCCAGTAAAATCAGAAAGATTCGCAAGGATAGTCTCATTGGATCTGCTGCCTTGAGCCAATCCAACCGATCCAGGCTGAAGACGGACAATCGACAATAGTTGGACTATGCGGAATGCTTGCACCCAGTGTCAGTTGTGTTGTACTTCACCCGAGTAAGCCGAATTAGTCCATCAGTTGGCCAACCATGTATGGTCACACCTGCCTGAATCTGAAGCACCTCATACCTTTGAGAGGCCACCATTAACCATTAATAATACGATCCCCAAGACTCATGAGCCAGACATGGTGGAATGGGACACCATGTCCGAGCTGTTGGCCTACGCTGAGGTGACTAGCCTCCTTGTAGTGACCAGTGAGCAACCAAGTCTTATGAGCTGGGCATGGTGGAATGGGATACTGTGTCCGTGTTGTCAGCCTACACTGGGGTGACGAACCTCCCCGTAGTGACCAGCGAGTACGGGGGGTGATAGGTCCTTGTTCGAATGGCCCCCATTAAATTACCTGGCAGATGGTTCCGTGTCAAAGCACCGTTCGAACGACCTAGGCATGAACGAAATTGGGTGATGAGCCCTTTTTCTTATGGTGATTTAGTTATGTGGTAAGCCCACACCTTGAAACTGAGTGATCATACTCGGTGTTTTGGTGACGACCCATACCGAGTTGATCCTCAAACTTTTAGATATCATGCCCCACCTTTGGAATTATTGATTTATGAGACAAATGGATGATAC
Source organism: Magnolia sinica (assembly GCF_029962835.1). Lineage (NCBI taxonomy): Eukaryota > Viridiplantae > Streptophyta > Magnoliopsida > Magnoliales > Magnoliaceae > Magnolia > Magnolia sinica. The sequence goes on from NC_080582.1 coordinate 84,738,459, forward strand.
CTAAATTTAAATTAAATATTGCAGGCTCAGAGCTGCTACGGCCGCCCTGGGCTAAGTGATCTAGGTTGATAAAATGGAGGTGTTCTAGATTCTCCAATTTCTGGATGAATGGACTTAATTAAATACTCGTCTAACATGAATATTCACGCATTTCATTAGTTAGGTTGACGACTCGGCAGCTGATGTCGCATTGAGGGAGTGTTTATCATTTGTGATCGTAAGATGGAGTCGCTTGAGAGAATGTTGTTGGTGAGGGCATGCATCATTACATAATACATGCACATGCATTAATAAGAGTAGTTAGGTATTGATGTTTGTATGCTTTTCATTAATCTTGCATTTAGAATTGATATTTTATATAACTCATTACTAAGGGCACCCACTGAGTTGATCACTCACTCCCACTTTGGGACGGTGTTTTAAAACACTAACCAGATCATTCTTTAGATGCAAGTGTCGCGAAGCGACGGGGTGAGCATATATGAGAAAGAGGAGCTTTTCTACTTTCAGCTTTTGGACGGATCCCCATAGACCGCACAAGATTAGAGATGGGCTGTTGGGGCAAGGGGATAGTTTCGGACCATTTTTGGACTTTACATTTTGTATATTTTGTCAGGCGTCGCCTCGTGCGTCCCGTACGATATTTCTTTGTTGGATATGCACTTACTTAGCCGTGTTTTATTTCAATAGCTTAGTTGTGGTTTGTGATTTAAGATCCATTTGATCATTTTATTGCTCATTTCATTTGATTTATATCCAAAATTATTAACTCTTAAAATATAAGTGACACTCAGGAACTTGGGAGTCGAGTATTGCTCGACTCCAAAAAATTCAATACTCCACTCTCGAAAATCCGGGGTGTTATAGAATCCCACCGTGATTTACGTATTTCATCCGCTCCGTCTATCAATTTTATTAGATCATTTTAGGGCTTGATTCCAAAATGAAGCTCAAGTGAACGACGCCATAAGAAAGAGTGTGCATTGAAAGTCTTAAGTTGAAAATTTCTTGGGAGCGACAAAGTGTTGGATCAACCTGGTATTTGTAATTTCCCTTGATTCATGATGGCAAATAAACATCACTGTGGGCCCTGGGAAGGTTCAACGGTGGAAATCATTATTCCCATGGTTTCCTATAGTGTGGTCCACTTGAGCTTTGGAGATGCTTCAATTTTCAGCTCAACCCCTAAGATGAGCTGGATGGACGGCGTGGATCAACCACATACATTCACGGTGGGCCCAAGTAACTCACTGCACAATCCGCTTCCTCCCGCTACACGCCCCCTATATAAGGGTTACTGTCCCCAAGCAGCAGCACCAGCGGCACCACTACCAGCAGAAAAAACAATTTCATCCATTCTCTCAAATGGCTGATGAAGCGAACAAAACGGTACACTCTCTCTCTCTCTCTCTCTCTCTCTCTCTATTTCTAGGTCTGGATGTTTGAATCCGCAAGTGACTGTACGGTAATCTGATACTATCCAATGACTGGGCGGGAATCCCGGCATGCGTTTCAGAATGGGGATTGGCTCCAGTGCCCCGTAGGGTTTTCATGCATTGCTTCACATTTATCATCCATGGATTAGATCTTGTCCGTTCATTTGATAGGTCATGTATTGGATGGGCCATGATCCGAAATTCACGCAATTTGGACGGTTCTGTTCGTTTGATTCATAGCATACTAATTGGACGCTAGACATAAGTTGGTGTTGTATTCATTAAATTGCTAGGATAGTCCAATTGAAGTGATTATTTATCTGTGGCCGGTCGATGATGGGCCCCGGCAGATTTCTGGTTCTTATCATCATAGATGATATAGAGGTGGAGGCTTGTGAGTGCTGTGCCTCCAGAGGCAGTTGATCAGATCCCTGGAGAACAGGACACTCGCCAGAGTTGAAAATTTGAAAACGCATGTCGGGGTTTGTGTGCCCTTCCCTTGGAGAGTGGTGGGCACCATCATTCTAAATAGGGGTTTCGGAGTTAGACTCTCCTGACTAGTTTTTTTTTTTCGTCCATGTTTCTGTATGGTGACTCATGCAGGTTGAACGATTTTTTAAGCCAATATACTTTAATTATCTGTTTTTATGTCAGTGTGGCCTGGTCCAGTGATCCATACTGTTTATATTATGAGACCCACCATGGATGGGCTATACTGCAAGAATCTCCGAGGCTGGACGATCGTGGGCCTTCTTTCAGTTGAATGTGGACCATTTTGTATTCTTCTTGGCCATCTATTTCAGTTTTACAAATTGAGTGGTTAGTGTTGGCCTATGTAGTGTACTTTTCTTCATGGTCTATCAATGGCAAGGTATTCTGTAACGCTAATGGTGGCCGTAATGGCCACCACTATTACCTTTATGAAATGGGCCATAACAGCTGTTACAGTCTCTTTTTTAATTGGAAAAAAAAAAAACTTGAAAAACTTGTACTTGCCCCGTAACGGCCTTTATGGGGTGTAACGGGGGGCCGTAATGGCGGTTGTGGGTAATTTTTTCCCTAACGGCCGTTATGGCCGTTATGACCCCGTAACATGCAATGGTTGCCACTACTACCTTTACGGAACAGCCTTTACACCCTGTAACAGCCGTTACGGCACACCATGATCAGTGGTGGGGCTCAACGGTGGTCATGTTCACTGAAGGATTCCATGCTTATAAACTTAAAAACCTCAAACTAAGGATCATATAATTCCTCGATCTATGATGCCCGGACAGTCAGATACAATATGTGTACAGTCCAAGATATGAGAGGCTACGGAATGACTCCACATTTCCTGAAACCCGTGACACATACGTGTATGGGTATCTCATCTGACAAATGATTCCATGAGGAAACTATTATGAGCTTATACAATTATGAAAGGATTGATGAAGTTTGAAAATATTGACACTGAATTTTTTATTACTGTCTTGGAAGAATATATATTTCACAATTGTTTGAATGGAAATATATAGAATCTATTCTACGAAGGAAAGCTAAAAATAAGCCTAACTATTATAGAAAATTTCTAGCTGTTACACGCAGATGTGCAGCCTAATAATCAGGATAAGATTGATCTTATGCATGATTTGAGGAGTCCGCCATTCTAACAGATGTTCAGCCTAATAATCAGGCTAAGATTGATCTTGTGCTTGATTTGAGGAGTTCTCCGTTATATGCCCCCGCAAGATGGAGCTGCCATCGCCTAAGCCAATCTTGTTTTTGAGAGAATCTGTGTGGTGTTGTGACAATGGTTTTGTTAGTAAATCCGCGAGCTGATCTTGAGTGTTGACGTGATGAACATTGAGAATGCCACGTTGAACCAAATCACGAATAAAATGTAGATCAATCTGAATATGCTTCATCTGAGAATGCTGCATTGGATTAAAACTGAGGTGAGTTGCACCCAAATTATCGCATAACAGTTTCGGTGAATCTTTCATTGGTAACCCGAGTTTTGTGAATAGTGATAGCAGCCACACAGTTTCTGAAGCTGCATTTGCAAGGGATCTATATTCAGTTTCGGTCGATGATCTTGCTACAGCTTGTTGTTTTTTTGAACTCCAAGATATGGGCTTTGATCCAAGAAAGCATACGTATGCGGATGTGGATGCACGATCATCAAAATTGCCCGCCCAATCAGCATCAGAGTATGTTGTGAGAGGAAAACTGGAAATTTTTTTGATGTGGATGCCATGAAAGATTGTTTGCTTCAAGTAGCGGAGGAGTCTCTTTGCAGCTGCCCAATGAGTTACTGTGGGGCTGTGCATAAACTGTGAGAAACAAATGTCCGGACGGGTGAGAGACAAATATTGAAGACCGCCAATGACACTTCGAAACTCGGTACTATCAAAAGATGTTGTACCATCAACCAACTTTAGAGTTGTGCTTGTGGACAGCGGAGTAGAAACTTCCTTAGCACCTATCATGTTGGTTTTAGAGAGGAGGTCCCGAATATATTTGTGTTGTGAGAGGAAGAGACTAGATGTAGTAGAAATGACTTCCATACCCAAGAAAAAGTGAAGGTGGCCCATGTCCTTTAAAGAGAATCGAACTCCAAGTTGGTCAATGATCTGAGACACAAATTGCGTGTCATTGCCAGTGATAACTAGATCATCCACATATACCAATAAATAGCACAAAACAGAATTGTGGCGATATATAAACAAAGAGGAGTTAGCTTTCGAATTTTGAAAACCAAGATTCATGATTGCCAATCTTAGCGCCTAGTACCAGGCTCGAGGAGCCTGTTCGAGGCCATAGATGGCCTTATTTAACCTGCAAACATGGTTAGGTTTCGAGGCATCTTTGAATCGCGGGGGCTGGACCATATATACAGTTTCAGTCAACTCTCCATGCAGAAATGCATTGTTGACATCAAGTTGTCTTAAAAGCCATCCTTGCATAACAACAACTATCAAAACAGTGCGAAATGTAGTGGGCTTCACAACAAGGCTAAATGTTTCCTTGTAGTCAAATCTAGGACATTGATGATACCCTTTAGCGACAGGCCTTGCTTTAAAGCGATCAATAGACCCATCAGCTTTGCGTTTTACACGGAAGACCCATTTGCAACCCACTGGTTTACAGTTATTTGGTGGGGGAACCAGTTCCCATGTACCATGGCGCATGAGCGCAGTGAGTTCTTCTGACATTGCTGTTCTCCAGTGTGTTTCACGGAGTGCTTGGCCCACACAACTTGGTTCAATGGTATTTGGAATGAGATGTTTGGTTGTTGAATGCAATTGTTTGGGTTTATAGATGTTGTTCATCGACCGAGTGGTCATGGAGCGGGTGTGGGTAATTTGTGGTGCAGGTAAGTCGCAGGGAACATATGTTGAATCAATGTGCAAAGTAGTGTCATGGGGGAAAGGAAGCACATGTGAATTTGATGCAGAAGTAGAAGAAGAGGAAACATAGGCGATACCTAGAGGTGATGCAGAAGTATTATCCCCTGCCGAAGTCACTGGTGGAGGTTGTGGTGGAGACGAGGCGTTGATGAGTGGAGCAGCTGCCTAGGACGACGAAGACTCTGCGTTGTATGCGTGCAAATCCCTCACTCGTGCAATGCAGCTTAAAGAGGAACTCACCTTGATAAAGAAGGGCAATCAGACGGTTCAAGAATACCTGCACACCGTCAAATCTCCTGCAGATGAAATTTTCCTTATTGATCATCCTCTCTTTGAAGATGATCTCACGCTCTACATCCTAAATGGACTGGGAATTGACTTCCGCGAAATCGCAGCCCCCATTTGCGCGTGGGAACGCCCACTCACATTCGAGGAATTACATGACATTCTTGTAGGTCACGATGCCTACTTGCGACGTCTTGAAGCCACATCTCAGCAGTTGGTCGCCTCTGCCAATTACTCCAATCGACGACCTGGTGCCACCTCTTCCTCTGGTGGTTACAACTCTAAGGGCTTCTCAAAACAAAATGGGTTTGGCCATAACAATAGATCTCAACAACAAAACTCTCCTTCCGCCCAGTATTGAAACAATGGTGGCCCACGAGACAATAGGAAAAACAAGCCCACTGGACAGCGCTGTTACACCCCAAAATGCAACCTTTGTGATCAATTGGGTCACATTGCAAAATACTGTCCCCGTGTGCAGTTCTCTGCAGCAACGGCAAACTGTGCCTCAACATCACCAGCCCATGACACAAAATGGCTTATTGACTTGGCAGCATCCCACAATATCACTGGTGATTTGGCTAATTTATCAGTTCATTCTGAATATGATGGTACTGAAGAGGTTGTAATCGGTGATGGTTCAGGTTTGCATGTCTCACACATTGGTTCATTGGTTCTTCACTCACCCACCCGCACCTTTCATTTAAATGACACCCTTTGTGTTCCTCATATACGAAAAAATCTTATTTCCGTCCATCATTTTACATCTCAAAACCATGTTTTTATTGAATTTCATCCTTCTTTTTTTCTTGTTAAGGATCAGACCACGAAGGCGGTTCTACTCAAAGGTGCATGTGAAAATGGAGTTTACACCCTACCGGAGTCAATGGTGAAATCTTCTCCAAAAATGGTTGCAAACGTGCATGAACGGACATCCGTTGATGGGTGGCACAAACGTCTTGGACACCCGTCTCATAAAATTGTTCATCAACTTGTCAACTCTTTTTCTCTTCCAATAATAAAAGAAAAAGTTTCTCAACTATGTACTTCTTGTTCAGTCAATAAAGCACACAAACAACCATTTCGGCCCACTAGTCTTCAAAGTCATGCACCACTTGACTTAATTTATACTGATGTTTGGGGCCCCTCCAATTCTGTTGGCATTGACGGATCCCGCTATTATTTGATTTTGGTTGATCATTTCACAAAATATATTTGGTTCTATCCTATGGAAACAAAATCTGGTGTTAGCACAATATTTCCTCAATTTAAACATCTCGTTGAAACCAGATTTCAATAAAAAATCAAAAGCATTTATTCGGATAATGGTAGTGAATTTGTGGCCTTGAAAAAATATTTTTCTATCCATGGAATAAGCCATTACACCACTGCCTCCCATACACGACAACAAATGGTGTTTCCGAGCGTCGTCACTGCCACTCAGTGGAAACAGGCCTCACACTGTTACATGATGCTTCACTATCCCTGATATATTGGCCCCATGCTTTTTCCACTGCTGCATACCTTATAAATCGCCAACAGAGAACTCCTCAAATCAAGCACAAGATTAATCTTAGCCTGATTATTAGGCTGAACATCTGTTATAAACGGAGGACTCCTCAAATCATGTATAAGATCAATCTTATCCTGATTATTAGGCTGCACATCTACGTGTAACAGCTAGAAATTTTCTGTAACAGAATTTTTAGCTTTCCTTCCTAGAATAGATTCTATATATTTCCATTCAAACAATTGTGAAATATATATTCTTCCAAGACAGCAATAAAAAATTCAGTGTCAATATTTTCAATGTTTGGGATCGAGTTCTCGCAGGAGGAAGGCTCGTTAGATACTATGATGAAGTTTGAAAATATTGACACTGAATTTTTTAATGATGTCTTGGAAGAATATATATTTTGACAATTGTTTGAATGGAAATATATAGAATCTATTCTAAGAAGGAAAGCTAAAAATTCTGTTACAGAAAATTTCTAGCTGTTACACGCAGATGTGCAGCCTAATAATCAGGATAAGATTGATCTTATGCATGATTTGAGGAGTCCTCCGTTTATAACAGATGTTCAGCCTAATAATCAGGCTAAGATTGATCTTGTGCTTGATTTGAGGAGTTCTCCGTTGACGATTTATAAGGTATGCAGCAGTGGAAAAAGCATGGGGCCAATATATCAAGGATAGTGAAGCATCATGTAATAGTGTGAGGCTTGTTTCCACTAAGTGACGGTGACGACGCTCGGAAACACCATTTTGCTGTGGTGTATGGGGGGCAGTGGTGTAATGGCTTATTCCATGGATAGAAAAATATTTTTTGAAGGCCACAAATTCACCACCATTATCCGAATAAACGCTTTTGATTTTTTATTGAAATCTGGTTTCAACGAGATGTTTAAATTGAGGAAATATTGTGCTAACACCAGATTTTGTTTTCATAGGATAGAACCAAATATATTTTGTGAAATGATCAACCAAAATCAAATAATAGCGGGATCTGTCAATGCCAACAGAATTGGAGGGGCCCCAAACATCAGTGTAAATTAAGTCTAAGTGGTGCATGACTTTGAAGACTAGTGGGCCGAAATGGTTGTTTGTGTGCTTTATTGACTGAACAAGAAGTACATAGTTGAGAAACCTTTTCTTTTATTATTGGAAGAGAAAAGGAGTTGACAAGTTGATGAACAATTTTATGAGACGGGTGTCCAAGACGTTTGTGCCACCCATCAACGGATGTCCATTCATGCATGTTTGCAACCATTTTTGGAGAAGGTTTCACCATTGACTCTGGTAGGGTGTAAACTCCATTTTCACATGCACCTTTGCGTAGAACCGCCCCTGTGGTCTGATCCTTAACAAGTAAAAAAGAAGGATGAAATTCAATAAAAACATGGTTTTCAGATGTAAAATGATGGACGGATATAAGATTTTTTCGTATATGAGGAACACAAAGGGTTTCATTTAAATGAAAGGTGCAGGTGGGAGAGTGAAGAACCAATGAACCAATGTGTGAGACATGCAAACCCGAACCATCACCGATTACAACCTCGTCAGTGCCATCATATTCAGAATGAACTGATAAATTAGCCAAATCACCAATGATATTGTGGGATGCTACCGAGTCAATAAGCCATTTTGTGTCATGGGCTGGTGATGTTGAGGCACAGTTTGCCGTTGCTGCAGAGAACTGCACACGGGGACAATATTTTGCAATGTGACCCAATTGATCACAAAGTTGGCATTTTGGGGTGTAACGGCACTGTCCAGTGGGCTTGTTTTTCCTATTGTCTCGTGGGCCACCATTGTTTCGATACTGGGCGGAAGGAGAGTTTTGTTGTTGAAATCCATTGTTACGGCCAAACCCGTTTTGTTTTGAGAAGCCCTTAGAGTTGTGACTGCCAGAGGAAGAGGTGGCACCAGGTTGTCGATTGGAGTAATTGGCAAAGGCGACCAACTGCTGAGATGTGGCTTCAAGACGTCGCAGGTAGGCATCGTGACCTACGAGAAGGTCATGTAATTCCTCGAATGTGAGTGGGCGTTCCCGTGCGCGAATGGGGGCTGCGATTTCGCGGAAGTTAGTTCCTAGTCCATTTAGGATGTAGAGCGTGAGATCATCTTCAGAGATAGGATGATCAATGAGGGAAATTTCATCTGCAAGAGATTTGACGGTGTGCAGGTATTCTTGAACCGTCTGATTGCCCTTCTTTATCAAGGTGAGTTCCTCTTTAAGCTGCATTGCACGAGTGCGGGATTTGCTCGCATACATGGTGTGTAATTTTTGCCATGCTTCTTGGGAGGTTTTGGCAATGGAAATGAATGGTGTTATGGTGGTGGTCGTTGAAGCCAAAATAGCACTGAGGATAAGCTTATCTTGTCTTATCTAATGGGTTCTTTGAAGGATGGAAATAGAGGGATCATTGGGATTGGGACAGGGTTTATCACCAATAACATAATCAAGTAGATTATACCCAATGAGGAGGGCTTCGAACTGGGCACGCCATTGAGGGAAGGTTGAGGGTGTGAGTTTTTCGTTTATCCGGGCAGTAATATTGAGAGCAATAAGAGGGATATCTGTTGGAGATGGTGGGGTTGTGATCGGGGTATAGGTATTTTCAGTGTTTGGGATCGACTTCTCGTGGGAGGAAGGCTCGTTTGATACCATGATGAAGTTTGAAAATATTGACACTGAATTTTTTATTGCTGTCTTGGAAGAATATATATTTCACAATTGTTTGAATGGAAATATATAGAATCTATTCTAGGAAGGAAAGCTAAAAATAAGCCTAACTGTTACAAAAAATTTCTAGCTGTTACACGTAGATGTGCAGCCTAATAATCAAGATAAGATTGATCTTATGCATGATTTGAGGAGTCCTCCATTATAACAGATGTTCAGCCTAATAATCAGGCTAAGATTGATCTTGTGCTTGATTTGAGTTCTCCGTTATAAGGATGTGGTCAAGGGTATGTTTGGATGTCATCCAGATAAGCAGTGCAGGTGGATCCTTTTCTACGGAATAAATAACTATTTCATATCAGGTAGGACTTTGTGCAATCGATATTGATTTTGTGATGAAAACCATATTCCACATAATGTGGTTCGAGTTTTTTATGGCACCCGTAATGCTCAATGGAACTGACAACTGTCAATTCCGATGAAGATCCTTTCCAATTGCTATTGCAGGTACATCGAAATGCACCCCAAACCATATCCTACAAGTACCTATATCAATAGATTATCAGGTTGATACTCCTGCACCAAGTATGTACCAGTCTCTAGTGTCCCAGATGGAGATTGGTTGGGATCATTTACAAGTTTGTTGCTATAGAATGTCTCTTTCTTTCCGTTCTTGCATTTTTCTCATCCAATTTCTTGACTATGTAATATGTTTCAGCAGCTTGAAAAGTCTTTATATGTATACTCCATAAAAACTTTTAAAACTTAATATGATTGCTGCACTCTATTTTCTTCATCAGATTGGCCTTTTTAGAGTTTCCTGCTGCTTACAGCGTTTGTCTAAAAATGCAGGCATTTCTAGAGCTACAGGGCCGCATGATAGAGACCACAGGAAAATTGAAGCAGGTTTGGGCCTGGTTGATTACACAATATGAGGGTATTTTGTGGTGGTTCTGTTGTTTGAAATATGTTCTGAACCTTAGGCTGTGTTGAGGATTGATAAATGAAATGTATATCGAACAACACTAAGTTCAATTGGGAGGAAATGAAAGAAATTAATGATGTTTCCAAATTTTTGTAATGAGGAAGTAGCCTTCAAATTGCAATTATGTTCTTCACAGGTCCAACTTGGAACTTGGAAGTAATGTGACTGCAATTTGAAGCCTTGATGCACTGTCTGAATTGTAAAGAATGAAACAACAACATAGTTATTTCCACGGACTAACAATTGTGATTGAGTCTGTTAGTGCATCCAAACACACCCCTTCTTATATGAATTGCAATCTTTTTCTTTGAAGAAATTGATTATATGTTCTATATGGTTTTGGATAATCCCTTCCATCCTATTTTGTATCTACTTTGCCCATTAGGTAGGACCATTTTAAGCATAATGAGGATTTAAAGTTAGGACAGTTCCAACATTCCTTCTCAAGCTCTGGTCTGTTGAGGATGTACTGCTATCTTATAAACTCTAATCGTGAAGTTCTCTGCTTAAGACTTGTAGCCCCCTCCCACTATCTCTGCTGACACCCAAAATTGGTTTTATGCTTGTAAAGTGGCGGAGAGATAGCTGCCTTATATTTTTGAAAACCTTCAAATGAGCTATGTGTCATCTAAGCTCATCTCCAAGCCTGAAGTCATGCATCCAGGACACTGATGTATATCGCTTATGTCATGACAGAGACTAGCATCTCAGTGCTTTGTGATGCTTTAGGTGATTTTTTTGATAACCTGAGACCAATGTTGAAATGCAGGCTGTCTCCCATTTAGGTGTTGTTGATTTTGTAGAAGTAGAGCTTATGAATGGTTTCGAAATACTGTCCTCTTGGTCCATTTTCATTAGGAGTCAGAGTAGCAAATGGAGAGTCTTCTTTATCATGGCTGGTCATATCATTTTGCTTTTGTGGCGCATTCCATGGATTGGAGTGTTTTGAACACCCAATCATTTGCGTTATGAAAGATGGCCCCAAACAGCTCCACTTTTGTAAAATGAGCAGGCTTCATTCTCATCCTGTTCTGCACTCAGACAGGCACTGAACTAGATGTCCCTTGTCCATTTTATCATGTCTAATGGAATCATTTCTTGTTCAGATTCAGCAGCTACTAAAGTTTTGCCCAAAATTTCTTCCATTCTAAAATTTAGATAACCTCTTATTTTCCCAAACACTCCAACATAGGTATCATACCCATTTCCGGGACTTCAATTTTATGTCTAGAAGATGTATCCATGTAGTACTAGTACCCATGCCATATAGGCCTTTTGTAACATGGATGGTATCAAAGAAGGGTTACATTATGGCTGTGTCGGCTGTTATGAAAAGTAGGGTGAATCAATCCATTATGGAAATTTTTTTTTATACGGGCTGATAAACTCCGTATCGTTACTGTTACGGGGCTGACATGGCCATAGAGGGCCCATTATGAAAGTTTTTATTTTCAATTTTTCTATGCTTTTCCACTTCTTTTTTCATCTCAACGTGTGCGTGCATGCGTGCGTGTGTGCGTGTGTGTGTGGGGCCCTTCACAGCATCGGATACATGTCCAAAACCCACAAAGAATAACAAATTTGGGGCCATATCGTTAGTCAGCAAACTTGCCAATACGCTGGCTGATACTGTGTGTGTGTGGGGCCCTTCACAGCATCGGATACATGTCCAAAACCCACAAAGAATAACAAATTTGGGGCCATATCGTTAGTCAGCAAACTTGCCAATACGCTGGCTGATACTGTTACCTAATACCTAGGTACATGGAAACAAATTGGAGATACCTTGGCTTCTTATAGCTTCCTAAAATCTGGTTGCTTGGGTGGTCATGTGTTGTGGGTCCTAGCTTCAAGTATGGCTTCTTATAGCTTCCTAAAATCTACTGCTATCTTATAAACTCTAATCATGAAGTTCTCTGCTTAAGACTTGTAGCCCCCTCCCACTATCTCTGCTGACACCCAAAATTGGTTTTATGCTTGTAAAGTGGTGGAGAGATAGCTGCCTTATATTTTTGAAAACCTTCAAATGAGCTATGTGTCATCTAAGCTCATCTCCAAGCCTGAAGTCATGCATCCAGGACACTGATGTATATCGCTTATGTCATGACAGAGACTAGCATCTCAGTGCTTTGTGATGCTTTAGGTGATTTTTTTGATAACCTGAGACCAATGTTGAAATGCAGGCTGTCTCCCATTTAGGTGTTGTTGATTTTGTAGAAGTAGAGCTTATGAATGGTTTCGAAATACTGTCCTCTTGGTCCATTTTCATTAGGAGTCAGAGTAGCAAATGGAGAGTCTTCTTTATCATGGCTGGTCATATCATTTTGCTTTTGTGGCGCATTCCATGGATTGGAGTGTTTTGAACACCCAATCATTTGCGTTATGAAAGATGGCCCCAAACAGCTCCACTTTTGTAAAATGAGCAGGCTTCATTCTCATCCTGTTCTGCACTCAGACAGGCACTGAACTAGATGTCCCTTGTCCATTTTATCATGTCTAATGGAATCATTTCTTGTTCAGATTCAGCAGCTACTAAAGTTTTGCCCAAAATTTCTTCCATTCTAAAATTTAGATAACCTCTTATTTTCCCAAACACTCCAACATAGGTATCATACCCATTTCCGGGACTTCAATTTTATGTCTAGAAGATGTATCCATGTAGTACTAGTACCCATGCCATATAGGCCTTTTGTAACATGGATGGTATCAAAGAAGGGTTACATTATGGCTGTGTCGGCTGTTATGAAAAGTAGGGTGAATCAATCCATTATGGAAATTTTTTTTTATACGGGCTGATAAACTCCGTATCGTTACTGTTACGGGGCTGACATGGCCATAGAGGGCCCATTATGAAAGTTTTTATTTTCAATTTTTCTATGCTTTTCCACTTCTTTTTTCATCTCAACGTGTGCGTGCATGCGTGCGTGTGTGCGTGTGTGTGTGGGGCCCTTCACAGCATCGGATACATGTCCAAAACCCACAAAGAATAACAAATTTGGGGCCATATCGTTAGTCAGCAAACTTGCCAATACGCTGGCTGATACTGTGTGTGTGTGGGGCCCTTCACAGCATCGGATACATGTCCAAAACCCACAAAGAATAACAAATTTGGGGCCATATCGTTAGTCAGCAAACTTGCCAATACGCTGGCTGATACTGTTACCTAATACCTAGGTACATGGAAACAAATTGGAGATACCTTGGCTTCTTATAGCTTCCTAAAATCTGGTTGCTTGGGTGGTCATGTGTTGTGGGTCCTAGCTTCAAGTATGGTTCATGATAAGATCAGGCATTCTTGTGGGCCATGGCAAGGCGCACATTCTATGAGCATTATTATGTTTGAAGGCAGTATTTTGTTGAAATCTTAGTTGTAGGAACCTTCTATCCATTCTTGTTTCAGGCTCTTGGTCCTACTATTTGACCTGCAGTTGATCCATAAGATCTTTTGACTCACAAATTCCTTAGATGGTGTACCATATTGACATTTAGTTGAACCCTAATGGGCAGATGCATTCTGCCAAATCTCAACCGGGAAAGAAAAAGTTCCCAAATCTCAACTGGGACAAAAAAAAAAAAAAGGAAGAAGAAGAAGAAAGAAAGGTGCCCAAATATCAGCTTGTATAATAGTGTTGAGGTGGGAATCGTTCTGTTCTTATCACAATTGAGATTTGGGGCAGAAAATAGCAGTGAAATGGAATCCCTGGTTAATCCAATTTCCAATTTCCAATTTCCATGTCACTCCAAATGCAAGGCTGGTGTTTCCTGTCAGCACTGATTTGGTGGTACTTCGAAATGAGACCTTAGCAGATTTAATGTGGTTTCAGTTTCTTGTTTCTTGCACTTTTGGTCGTTCTTAATCCATTGCTTGCTTCTCAGGTGCAAAATCAGATGCGCAATAAAGAAGGAGAAAAGAAACGTGCCTTCCTAACATTAGAGGAATTGCGGCAGTTAGCAGACGACACAAATACATACAAATCTATTGGTAATGAAACGATATTTAATGAAAATATATTTCTTGCTAATTCTGAACTAGAACGGCTACTTATTTTGAAAGAACCCCTACTTTTTTTGTGGGATAGCATCTTAGAAAGAATGGAAAGGAAAATGGTGTCCTGGAAGTGTAATGTCTTGTCTCTGGGGGCGGGATTAACTTGATTAAGGCTTCACTCTCTTGTATGCCAATTTTCTTCCTGTCCTTATTTCTTTGTTCTAAATCTGTTATTTCTAAAATCGACAGGATGCGGAGAAAATTTTGTGGCAAGGGAATGCTGAATCATTCAAGTTCCCTTTGCTCCAATGGAAGGAAGTTTGTATTTCATGTAGTGAAGCAGGGGTGGGTATAAAAATTTGGAATTAATGAATAAGGCCCTGCTAGCTAAGTGGATTTGGATGGGATCGAATCTAACAGCCTTTGGAGACAAGTGGTTGCTGCCAAATATGGTACCTCTGCTTCTGGATGGTGGATGAAAGAGTCCTCTATGTACAAAACCTTGCTAAGTTGACCCCGTGCATTCAAGAGAATGTTTCTTTCTCTTTTGGTGATGGGAATAGAATTAGATTTTGGCTGGATTGATGGTGTGGCACAACTACTTTGGCTGAGGCTTTTCCTTCTTTGTTCTCTATTTGCTCCAACCCTTTTATTCCCGTCAAAGATTGTTTCTTTGATAATGGTAAAGGTGGAATCTGGATCCCTCCTTTCAGAAGAAATTTCTCTGATGAAGAGATTCAGTAGTCTATTGGGCTTCTCTCCCTTTTGCGGGAGATCCATCCCAATCCCAGGTCTGATGATTCCATGGCTTGGAAGCTGTCCAAATCAAGAGTATTCTCTATCAAATCCCTCTACAACTCTCTATCTTCAGACAGGAATTCCTCCTGCTGCCACACTGGTGCGGTTTGGGCCTACAGTCTTCCTCCAAAGGTGGCAGCTTTTGGTTTCTCGCAAGTAGGAACAGAATTCTAACAATCAATAATCTCAAAATGTGAGGGATGATTCTGCCGAATGTGTCCCCTGTGTCTTAAAGATGAAGAACCTGTAGACCATTTACTTATTCACTGTTCCTTCACCTCTGATATTTGATGGAGCGTCCTTCGTCTAGTGGATATTTCATGGGTTATGCCTCCCTTTCTTGATCAACTATTCTGTGCATGGCATTCGGATCGGGGTGGGATGCTTGGAAAGAGAAAGTGGCGCTCTATCCTTTCGGCTGTTCTATGGGTGGTGTGGGCTGAGAGGAATAATCAAATGTTTTGAAATCTTTCTGCTTCTTCGGTTCCTATCTTCGCTAAAGTCCTGATCCTATTTCACAATTGGGCGCCATAGAGTTGTTGGGTGGGTTTTTTATTTTCTTTCTTTCTTTCTTTCTTTTTTCTAGGTCTGTATAGTTTGTCGGGTGGTTTTTGCCGCCCTCTTTCAATAAAATTCTTATCTTTCAAAAAAAAATAAAAAAGAAGCTTTCCACGCATTCCGTTTTAGTTCAACAAATTTTAAAACCTTTAGATTCTAAAGTCTCTCTCCACAGTTCTAGCTTGTTTTTACCCCCTCCCCTGTCTCGTCAATCAAAATTATGTCATCTGCAAACCACACACACCTCGTGACCTCTTCTTGCAACAGCCCTGTTAACTCATCTGTAGCCTATGCAAAAAGATACAGGCTCAATGATGACCACTGGTGTAAGCCTATAGTAATCAGAACTCACTTGCCCTTCACTTGTGGTCCTCACATTTGTTTCCAGCGTCCCTCATACATATCCTTAATCATTTGTCCTCTGCGGACTCTTTTCTTTCCCAACACTCACTAGATTAACTCTTTACAAACCCTATTATATTCTTTCTCTGAGTGAACACAGACCATGGGAAGATCCTTAATCTCCCTATATTTCTCCATCAGCTGTCCAAGTAGGAAAATAACCTCAACGGTTCACCTTCCTAGCATAAATCTAAACTGATTTCTGATACATTCATCTCATGCCTTAACCTTTGCTTGATCACTCTCTCCCAAAGTTGTACGTTCTTTTTCAGGGTACATTTAATTCTTTCCTCTTTCCTTTTCTTGATCACTCTCTCCCACGTAGTATTTTCTTTTTCATGGTGCATTTTATTCTATTCTCTTTCCTTTATCTTGTTCTACATGCATAAGGTGCGCATTGAAGCCATTGTGCCTTCCATTGTGGTAGTGATTCACACTTGGCGTTCGTAGTGTGAGCGTGAACATGAACTGTTGCTCAAGAAACTCAATATTGGCAACCCCAGTGGGATCTGCATTTCCTTTGTGTAACCATATCAGTAGGTCTACAATAAGAAATTCATGGAAGCATGGAAATAACTTGGAAAGGTATAAACTATGTAATGAATGAGAACAAATGAGAAAAGGAATCTTGGGTTGGATCAGCATCATTGTCCAAGCATCCCTACAAAGCAATTTATATAAATGTCAAAAAAGAAAAGCTGAAATTCTGTTACATAGGTCACAACTTAATCACAATCACAAGAATGTTTTCACCACATCACTGCATATCTTACCTCAGGACACCAATATAATCACATTCACGACTATCAGTGAACTGATATATGGATTATGTGGCACTGTTTGGATTTTGTAGTTGCTCTTTTTAATAATGATTTGTATTAGTGGGAACATGATCTGGTCAGGCATATGGCTAAAATCCAACATGATAAACTCCTATTTATGGAACATGACACGTGAACACAAATGCTTGTTTGATTATTGTAATTGATTTAATTAAATGATCTTAGTACATTAATTTATTTAATGTGGCTGTGCTTTATGGAAAGATCTTAAAATCACATCTAATATCAATGTTTCCGCTGCTTACAGGGAAAGCGTGAGTCCCAGATCTCCCTCTCTGCGATTGGAGCAACCCCACTGAAAGAGATTCAATCTATTTTTATTTTTTAAAAAAATCAATTTAAATGGGACAATTATTCATAATTTGATTAGAATTTATTTCTTTTCTTCATGGCTAGGTTTGTTTTGGAGCCAAAATCGGTCCTTGTGAATGAGCAGGAGCAGAAGCTGAAGGATAGTGAGGCTGCTATAGCTTCATTGCTGGTATCTTTCTTTCTTGGGTTTTGGATCCCATGCAGGTTGATTACTGTTAGTAAATGGTATCCAATCTACAAACAATTGGTTGTAGATTGGATACCAGTTAGAAGCCACCTCTGAGATGGCCTTCAGCCCAAAAATTCATGGTGATTAGAAGTTTAGAACTTTGCTAAGTCCACAGGCATGTACAAGGTAGCCCATCTACACACCTCCATGCATGTCATCGTGGCATATAGTACAAGATCCAAGCCATCCATTATGTGGGTACCACTGTCAAGATGTCTTGCCCAAAAGTCAGGCCAGTCCCCCTGTCCGTTCACTTGCATTCACAGAAGTGAATGACTGAGAAAAACTGGCAAAGTTTTGCTAGGCTATTTGCTTGTTTCTAACTTTTTGGCCCACCTGAAAAGCCAACCACCTTGATTTTTGGGTCAGATCATTTTCACGTTCAGATCCATCTCTGATGGGAGGCTTGGGTCTTGCTCTCGTATGTCGAACTTCCACACGTAGTGGTGTTTAGATCAGCTGCGCTGGACACACATGCTGACTTGGCAAACCTCAATAGTTCATAATCCATACAATCCATCGCCTATTTTAAATGGTCAAGAAAAGTAGTCTATAGTTTGAAAGGTTGGATTTTGGAAACATTCAATGGTTGCATTATTCTAGCATAATCATTGTTGGCCTGTTTGAGTAGGCTGATATCTTTTATTTCATCATAAATATGTAGAAGGCTGTGTTTGGCTGCGTTGAATATAATGAAATATCATGATATTTTGCACCATTTTCAAAATATTGGCGATATTATTGGTATTACCACCCTAGCTTTACAGATAGTACTGGAAAACTGGAAAATTTCTAGTATCACCAATATTATCGTGTGTATTGCTGATATATTGATATGGCATTATATTGCCATGACTCCATTATAAAAAGTCCCTAATGTCCGTGATATTGGTGATATTGTCACCAACAAGGATATCTTCTGGAAGAAAAAGAAAAAAAACTGTAAATCCTGGAAAATCGAGAAAAATCCCAATCGCCCTCACCCCCCCAAAAAAAGTGGGGAAAATGGGTTCCTTTTGAGAGTTTTTTTGAGGAATTGGGTTTAGGGTGGGTTTCGACCAGTCCTCTTCAGTTTGCTTTTCAAAAATCGGATTTCGGAGAGATTTAGCACTCAAAAGTGGAAGTGAGCTGGAAGTTCCATGGTGAGAAAATTTGCCTAGTTGTGGATGTATTGCTAATATTTTATTACTTGCATTGTATGACATTTGAATAATATGAACTCATTTTGATTAATATTGCACTGGTTTTTTTATGACAACATGTTTTTTTTTTTTTTGAAACAGACAACAACACATGCTTTAGGTCCGTATTAAATGGAGACTTATCATGTATGGTTGTTTTTTGCAATATTTTGATTTTTAAATATGTAGATGTGTCTTTGAGGGCCCGTTTGGATACAAGCAAATAAGTTACCTTTTCTACTTACAGCAGTAGATAAGATAAGTCACTTATTTCAGTTTAGTTTGGTTTATGATTAGTTATTAGTAACTTTTTTACTTAAAATTACTAAATCACTTCAGTTAATGTTTTTAGCTTTTCTACTTTTCACAAGTTGCTGAGGAGAGGTATTAGGAGAGATGAAAGGAAGGAGAAGCGGATAAGTATGTTGTTTACCAAACATACTTACCTACTTAATAAGTGGAAACCAAGATAAGCTACTTGAGGCATAAGTAGCTTATCTTAAGTAACTTACAATACAAATGCCCCCTTAACATCTCTTAAAGTTCTTCTGAAATTTTTTACCTTTTTTCTCCATGTATCTCCAATGTTTCCCTTGGTGATTTTTTTTTCCTTCTTCTGGGTATTGGCCATAATGGTACATGTTTATGTACCCCTGCTCACCAATGCATGTAACAATACCGATACCTCGACACTGTTTTGCACCAAAGTAGGGTGTGTTTGGTTGCCCCACATTTCATGACATATCATGAAAATTTGCACCAAATTAGACTGATTAATCAAGAAATATCATGCAACCAAACCACCCTTTGATTAATCATGAAATATCATGAGACTGATTAATCATGAAAGATCATGATATTTGTTGGAGCAATGAACCACAACCTGAGAGAACATTCTTCTTCTTTTGATAGGGATTCAAAATACAACTAACAATCTTTCGGAAAAAAAAAAAAAACATCAAACAATCTTTATGAAATATGATCTCTATTATGTAAATGTTGTTAACTAAAATGAGATGAACTCATTTTTAGTGGCACCCAAACATGCCCTAAGGGTTGCAGATGGTCTGTTCTGGGTCTGGCCTGCATCCAACGCGCTTTGGTTTGTGTTAAAGCTGAGCCTAGAGGCTTGCGGCTTAAGAGTACCAGATGGACATATGCCCGAACCATCTTCTTCTCATCCCACTTGACTGACCATCCAATTTTTTGATTGTGCTCCCATGGCAGACATCGAAAGAGTATTTGGAGAAGCAAATGACAGAGGTAGAGAACAATCTTAGAGAGTTACTACAGCAAGATCCAGGAATCGCCCATCAGATAATGTCCATGTCTGTTGTGTAAATTTTTCTTTCCAAAGGATTGCTGTCTTTCTTTATTTAATATTTTGGGAATTTCCCTAATCCTTATGTTAGTAGGAAGATTTTCCATACAATTCAGGACAAAATCATCCATGCTTTTGGTATATTATCTTAGTGGGTTAATTGCATTTGCCTCCCCTAAGTTGTATTGCAATTACACATGCCCTCCCTCTATTTTGCATTCTTGTAGATACTTTACCTCTTTTTCACAGATTCATTACAGATTCTCCCATACCAGTGACTGCCGTCTATTAGCAACACTGTAGTTGAGCAGATGACCGTTTTACCCCTATCTCATACTGCCAGTTAGTTTAGATGTGTGTGGGGCCCACCGTGGTGTGTGCCATATGACCTGTACAACTCGGTCACCCCACTTGAAAATGGGACACCACAAAAAGCATGGTGGTTCTACCCATGTGAATTTGGAGGTTTTGGGTGTTTGTTCATTGATTTTTATGATGTGGCCCACCCAATGCCTGGCTTTCTCAATGTGGAATTTTCATGGTGGTGCGCCCTGTGGAATGGATTGGGTTGGATGCCACTCATACACCACAGAGGGCCCTGCACTAGTCAATGCCTTTGGACCTGTTGGTGGGCATTTTCATCATTTGGTGCGGATTTCTCCAACTCCTAGAGGAGTTAATGGAGGGGGTATCTGTAATTACAAAAAACAGTGGGGATGTATGTGTTAATTAATCATATAATTGTCATATAAATGGAGGAAGTAGCTACAGTTATATTTACGTATAGCTTATTAGTTGTTCTGTTTCCTTCTTCTTCTTTTTTCCCCAATTCTCTCAAAATTCGGACAGATCGGATAACATTTCTGCTGGCACGTGACACGTGTATGGTGGCGAGGACAGACCATCTTGCAGGCATCAGATACATACAAACCAAAAGAAACGTTGCACTGAGGACTGATTGCTTGAGTTATATGAACGAATGATCTCCTACAACCATAGCATTCTAAGTTTGCCATGCTACTGTATTTTCCGCCCTTGATCACATGTAAGAAAAAACTGAGTCGTGCAATCGGGGGGCCGCATCATGATGAACACCTGGTGTGGAGACCAGGCCAATCTACTCATCAGGTCAGCCACCCCTCTGATTTGGGTCAGTGCGTCAACCTGAATGAGTAGATCACCCGGATTTTCACACCAAGTGAACTTCATGATGGAGGCCCCCCTTTTGCATGACTGAGAAGTCTTACACGTGACATGTTTGGCAGGCAAACCATGTAGCGTGGTAAGCTTAGAAGCTTAGCGTGCTATAACTATGTGATATGGAAAACCATCAACGTCCTATAGAAATGTAGAAATGGACAGCTCTTAATTCGAAAATAATTTTGCTGTTTGTTTGGATTTTATATATATATATATATTTCATTTTATAAAACCTTGTAGAAGGATTTCAAAGGAGATAAATTGGGATCTTTGACTCTCTCTCTTTTTCTTTTTGTCTTTTTTCTACTACATCAAAATTCGTTTAAACACCATTCCTGGACAGAAATTGAAAATGCATATGCTGTATTTACTTTTGGAAATGAAGTTGGATTACTTGGAAATCATTTTCATTTCTTAATAAGTAGAGATGGGCCGCAGCATCTGTTGTATACTTGGGCCTCTAGGTTCACTCATCCTCATCCAGACCTTTCTCTGGCCGTTCTGAAAATTTGCTCAGATCGGAATATCCTAGCTTTTCAATCTATGGTGGCTTTTCTATTGAATATGGACTCGACCGTTCATTTTCTGGCTGCCCAGAAAAGATTAATGGGGGTAATTTTTGGGAATGATCCATTGTTCGGTGGGCCACGTTAGATTAATGATCCCTAATCACTGAAAAGTAATGTAATTGTACAAACCTAGTCCAAGCTGACTTAAATGTGTAAATGTGTTATCTGTTCCAATCATTAATTAGGCTGCTGTCAATGGGCCGGGCCTGGGTTTGGTCTTGGCCCGGATTTTGAACTGTTTCGGGACAGGCCGTGGGGTCGGCCCTATTCAGAGTTCTGATTGTGCTGCCCCGTAGTCGGCCCATTGACACTCTTAATTAGGCCACACATGGACCTTGATTTGCAGTTTTTTGGAATATTTATTTCTTTTTGCATGTGCGGTCCACCTGATCAACAAACGGATTGGGAGCATTCAACTTCAGAAATAGGGATTTGATCAAATTTTGGGATGGGATGTGTTGGGCCGGGCCTGCTGTGATATGTTCGGTCCCGGAAAATTCTCTCCGTTTCACGCTCAGGTGGGCCGATAAGTGGACCCTTTTAGCACAAGCAACGTAAATCTGTGGGCCCATGACGATATTTTTTTTGAAATCTGATACGTCCGTCACTTGAGCCAGCTCATGTTAAAGGAATAGCCCGAAAATCATGTCGATCCAAAACTCAAGTGGGCCACACAAAGGAAAAAGTGGGAATGGAGACATCCACCGTTGAAATCTTCTCGGGTCCCATTATGATATCTACACGACATCGAACCCGTTCATTAGGTGGGTGCATCCAGTATAAAGGTAATAGCTAAATATGTGCATTGTCCAAAACTTGTGGGTCTCAGGAAGTTTCAAAGTCGTGCACCATAGTTCATCGTGTAGGGCCTGACTTTTGGGATCAATGCCCTAACAAGATACGTGGCAAATGATGAACGGAGCGGATGTCATGCCCACATCACGGTGCTGTGTGAAGCCCAGTGAAATGTATTTGATAAATCCATTCCGTCCATCCGTTTTTCGAGCTCACTTTAGGACGTTGGACCAAAAATTAGGTGGATAAAAAACTCAAGTGGGTCACACGAGAGGGAAAATTGGGAAAAGAAATTTCTACCGTTGAAACCTTTCTGGGCTCCACCTTGATGTTTATATGCTATCCAAACCGTTTATAAGGTCATTCCCAATAGGATGAAGTGAAAACACTAAAAATATAGCCTGATATAAAACTTTTATGGCCATAAAAATACTTCAACTGTGCTCACTGAATTCCCACTGTTTCATCTCGTCTAGCTCATTTGAGTGTGGGATACACCTAATTTTTAGTCTCAAGACGGATGGACGGGGTGGATTTCTCACAAAGATGCGGTAGGCCCCATTCAGCATCCTTGCGCACTTTCGCAGGAAATCCACTCCCACGGTGGGGCCCACAGAGATTTATGTTGCGCCCATTTGTCTCCGTTCAATTAAATGCCGAGATTCTGGGACGCGGATTAGCTACTGACAGGTTGAGTAGCGAGACTCGCTACTGAAGTGACGTCACCTAGTTCTGTGGGTCCCACCATGATTTATGTGTTGTATCCACACCGTCCATCCATTTCGGGAGATCATTTTAGTATATGATCCAAAGAATTAGGTAGATAGAAATCTGGAATGGACCCCACCACAGAAAATAGTGGGGAGAGTAACGCCCACCATTGAAACCTTCCTAAGATCCACCGTGATGTTTATTTGAGATCCAACCTGTTCATAAGTTAATAAAGACATTAAAGAAGGGAAAACACAAATATCAGCTTGATCGAAAACTTTTCTGGCCCTTAAAAGTTTTTAATGGTGGACGTCACTCTCTCCACTGTTTTCTGTGGTGGGATCCGCTCGAGCTTCGCATCTAATTCATTCTTTGTTTCGTGCCTTAAAATGAAATCTCCAAATGGATGGACTGTGTGGATACAAAACACACATCATGGTGGGACCCACGGAACCAGGTGACGTCACTTCAGTAGCGAGTCTCGCTACTCAACCTGTCAGTAGCCAATCCGCGTCCGAGATTCTGAGGACACGTGTCATGTAATAGGCGGGCGAATCCACACCAAAGAATCGCTGTGTCATTACTCCACGTTTTATAGATAAAACTCGACTTCATAAATAAGCAAAAGATACATAGGGACTGGAGTGGTGCAATCTTCCACAACACACACCCAAGAAATGTGGGCTACCATATTTTATATATAAATCCATTCCGTCCATTAGGTGAAAAGAAATATTTGAACTGTATACATAAAATATTATACTGATGAAGGTCTCTGATGGGAAGGGTGTAAAACTACCCATAAAATCTCTAAGTTGACACTATATGGCCCGTATGATATGTGGATTAGGCTGATTTTTATATTTTCAGTTCATCCTGGTGAGTTACACCTGATTAAAAGGTTTGATGAAAGATATACACCTTGATGGTCCCACACGAAAACATATGGTTGGTATCCCATCCCCACTGTTCCTTTTGTGTGGCCAACCTGAGTTGTGAAATCTATTTGATTTTTCTCTCAATATTTAGAATAGAGAGTAGAACTTTCGATCAATGGATTTGATTTTACCTATACAATATGTGGGCCCGACAAGCTTGGGCGTTTTACGCGCTGCGGAGAGCAGTTGTTGAACAAGATTCCCGTCGTTGCTCCGCGCGCCCACGTGTAATTTCCCCCGTCGTGAGATTCGGTCTGTGATATTCGCCACGCGGAACTACGATGTTCGTTGACCACCATTATGAGAACGGTGGTTACACTTCTACCGTACACGTGGCATCCATTGACATCTATCTACACTCTCCGAATCGTGGAATGATGGGGATCATCAACCAGGATCATATCAACGATCCAGTCGTGGCTATCAAATTGGTGGATTTAAAAAAGATCAGCTGTCCAAATCAGCAAGTAAAATCAGACGGTCAAGATCCTCACTTGATCTGATTTGCAAGCGTTTTGGATGGCCTTGATTTCAGTACATATACTACATGTAGGTGGACCAGTCACCAACTTTTAAAGTTGAGAGGTTGGCCTGAGCCAAACTTGTGTTGAGATCCGAGCTGTCCGTCAGGTGGACCAAACTATCTTTAGATCATGTCGGCAGAAAATCTATGACAGTATTTTTTTCCACTAGTTGGGTTGGGGTTTTGATAGAATGCTGAGCGACCATCGCATCTAACATGGTGGGCCTCTTTACCACCGTTGGATGGCCCTCATGTCAGAGATCTGGACCATTCATCAGGTAGCACGTACTCTAAAAATACCATTCACGAAAAATCTAGATCATTAATGCATTAAATGGACAACACATATATGCTGATCTTGGACAGTTGGACCTTTACGCTAGCCGTTCATTTTATTCTCAATCAAGTGCTGTCTGTTTGATCAGCGGACCAATGTTACTATTTAGTGAATGGCATGTTTACAGTGTACAGTGCCTGATGAATGGTCCAGATAGCTGACATGCATTGCATCCAACGGTGGGGCGAGTCCCGCATGGTATCTGCGATGTTCTATCAAAATTCAGAACCTGTTCGTTTGTGCACTAGTGTGAATGCGACGTGTTGTAAGGCACCCGTACAATAAAAAACTGTGTGTGGCCATCCATGAATTTCTGTGTGAAATCCACACCGTTCATCAGTTGAGCCATCTCATTTTGGCTCGTGACCCCGAAAATCATAAAGATCCAAAAATGAAGTATGCCACACCACGGTAAAAAGTGAAGATGGGATGCCCTACACTAAAACCTTTTTGGAGGCCACACCGTGATATTTATACGCCATCCAAACCGTTCATAAAGTGATTCACAGGATTAGATAGCAATAAAAATGTGGCCACCAAGAAAGTTTCAATCGTGGCCATCCATATGCCCACCTTTTCAGGTGTGGCCCAATAAATCTTGAATCTGACTGATATTTTGTGCTCAATTCCATCCGTACAACTTATGGACGGAATTAGATGCCAAACAGACATCACGGAGGGGCCCACATACTTTCAAATCATTTGAGGGTTTGAGCCCAAAATTGAAGTATATCAAAAGCTCAAGAAACAGTGGAAGTGTTGATTTCCAACGTTGAAACCTTTCGAATACCCCTAGTGATGTTTATTTGTCATCCAACCCTCCCGAGAACTTTTCAACGGTAGACTTCAATTCACACTCTTTCCTGTGGTGTGGTCCACTTGAGCTTTGGATATGCTTAATCTTTAGTTTAAAGCGGTACATTTATATGATAAAACGTATGGACGGAGTTGATACAATGCATGAATGACGGTGGGCCCCACAGTGTTCACTCAGTAGGCTTACTCAATACACAATCCGCTTCCCTTCTTAGCACTGAAATGGCCTGATTTTCAGGCCAGAAGATCTATACAGTGTATCCAGGGACTCCAACATGATCGAAACATTTCCAATGTTAGCACGTGTGCTTGCTTGTAGATAGTCAAAGCTCTTTACACGTGTGGACTTAACCAGCTTCTTTAGAATGTAGATGGACTCTCGGGACTAGCCTCACTCTCTCTCTCTCTCTTACGCATACACATAAGACTACAAGTAGTTGTGTCCTCCACCACACACGTGTGCAAGTATCCACACGTGTGTACACACCCAACTTCTTACACATGCACAACAACACAAGAACGCGTCTTCTTTCATCTGCCAACCTCATTCTTATACTCTCCCCTTTCTAAACTTCTCTCTTCCTCTCTCCATCTCCTCCATTTCTCATCTCCATTTCCTCTCAAATCTCACAAAAACAAAACCCAATTCATCTAAACCGTCCATCCCATTTCACAACATACCACTCCCACTACTAGACCATGATCACAGGCAAAGACATCTATGAAGTCCTCGCAGCAATCGTCCCCCTCTACGTAGCCATGATCCTCGCCTACGGCTCCGTCCGTTGGTGGAAGATCTTCACCCCCGACCAATGCTCCGGCATAAACCGTTTCGTCGCCGTCTTCGCAGTCCCACTCCTCTCTTTCCATTTCATCTCATCCAACAATCCATACACCATGAATTTCCGATTCATCGCCGCAGACTCTCTCCAAAAGATCGTAATCCTAGCCGCTCTTTTCATCTGGCAGATCTTCTCCAAACACAGCACCCTAGATTGGATGATCACACTCTTCTCATTATCCACACTCCCAAACACCCTCGTAATGGGTATTCCACTCCTCAAAGCCATGTACGGCGATTTCTCCGCACCTCTTATGGTGCAGATCGTCGTCCTTCAAAGCATCATCTGGTATACCCTCATGCTCTTCTTGTTCGAATACCGTGGGGCCCGCGCACTAATCACCGAGCAATTTCCAGACACTGCTGGCTCGATCACGTCCTTCCGTGTCGAATCTGATGTCGTGTCTCTCAACGGACGAGATCCACTTCAGGCAGAGGCGGAGGTTGGTGAGGATGGGAAACTTCATGTGGTGGTGAGAAAGTCCACGTCCACGAGATCTGTCCTTTCTTCCTACAACAAATCTCATGGATTGAATTCAATTACGTCGATGACGCCGCGAGCCTCGAACCTCACTGGAGTCGAGATCTACTCACTTCAGTCTTCAAGAGAGCCGACGCCGCGAGCCTCGAGCTTCAATCAGACGGATTTTTATGCTATGTTTGCGAGTAAAATGCCAAGTGATCCTAAACATGGGTATTCTGGTAATTATCAGAATGATGTGTACTCGCTTCAGTCATCGAAGGGAGTGACGCCACGTACGTCGAATTTCGATGAGGAGATGATGGTGATGAAGGGTGGTGGGAAGAATAGAGGTGGGAGGAGTATGAGTAATGAGTTCTTGAATGGTGGGCCTTACCCAGGACCGAATCCGACGGTTGTGGTAGGGTCTGGTAGTGGTGGGAAGAAGAAGGAAAGTGGTGGCGGGAATAGCGAACTTCATATGTTTGTATGGAGTTCAAGTGCTTCTCCTGTGTCTGAAGGTAATCTGAGGCATGTGGTGAATAGAGCTGCTTCTACTGAGTTTGGATCTTTGGATGCTTCTAAGGCTTTTGGCCCACATGAGATTGGTGCTTCTAAAGGTACGGAGGTTCTGAAATCTGAGCCGTTGGTGGTTTTCCACTCTCTTTAATTTTTTCCTGAAATTCACAGAAACTATAACAAGTAATCCTTTACTAACAGTTTTTTTTTTTTTTTTTGGAAAACTTCAACTATGGTGTGTATGGCATTCAGGTCTATATTTCTTGGTTTCAATAAAACTCGTTTGAGTGTTGTTTTTATCTACTATTAATTAAAAATAATCAAGTTATTCAGTAATCGGGTTTATATTTATTGGTTTTATTAAAACTTCTTACTACCTTTGTTTCTAGCTAATTATTTTTGAATTCTTTTTCATGGATTTCAGTACCTACAGTTTTTCTCATATGCAAGATTTTCTTTTACACTTCTATCATGCAACATGGAAAATGCATGTCCATGTGAAATGATTTTTAGAACCTATCTTTGAGAGAACCATTCTTTTATTGGTCATTTTCTGCTTTTGACATAAAAAAGACAACCAATATGAGAAAAAGACAGTTAAATGCTTAAAAGGGTGCATACATTCAAAAAAAAAAAATGGGTGTAAAGTTTAGTTTCACTTGTCTTATTCATCTTGTTGTTTTCACCACCCTAGCTTGATTGTATATGAAGAATTTTTTATTTTCGAATAAAATTTGAAATATATTTTCCTCTATTTAGTTCATTTTTATAAATTTTTTTTTTTCCCAAAATGGTTTTCTTTTTTTTATTTTCCATTGTTTGGATTGTTGGTACGTAGGTTTGCATCAATCCAGTGAAAATGCAAGTCCAATAAACAAAAGAGGAGATAGAGAGGCTGAGATTGAAGATGGTTGCCGTAGCCCAAGGAAGTTTCCTCCCATGCGCTCTCCTTTCCTGGGACAGAAGAAGGCTGACGTGGCACAAGGAGTGGTTGGGAGTGAGAAGATGCTTGGTGGGGCCCACCAAATGCCCCCTACCAGTGTAATGACCCGGCTCATACTCATCATGGTGTGGAGGAAGCTCATCAGAAATCCCAACACCTATTCCAGCCTCATTGGTCTTATATGGTCCCTCGTATCAAACAGGTTGGCAACATCATGACCGTAGAATCTGGCATCCGTACATACATAATCCTTGCACCCTGGTCTTCCCTTGCGTTGTGCATTTGGTGTGAGATCCGGTCCGTTCATCAGATGGGTGCCCGAAAATCAGGCTGGTTAGGTCATCAGCTGGGCCGCATGCAAACGTTTAATGCCAGCCGTTGGTTGATATTCCGTAACGTTCCTTTTGTTTCACACAAGTGTGGCCCACCTGCTGATCAGACCGTACTATTTTATCTACATGGTGGGGCCCTCCAGTTGAACAACTAGATATCATGCGTGCACCGAGTACGATTCGGAAGCGGATTGCGTAGTGAGTAACTAACTACGCTTAGCGTAATTACTAAACTCTGTGAGGTCCACCATGATTTATGTATTTTATCTAATCCGTCCATCCATTTTCCCAGATAATTTTAGGGCTTCTTCCGAAAAATGAAGCATATGCAATGTTCAAATGGACCACACCACAGGAAACAGTTATCTTGAATTTCCACAGTTGAAAGTTTCTTGGGGTCCACAGAAGTTTTGGATCAAGCTTATATTTGTGTTTTCCGTTCATCAATGTCTGTATGATCTTATTAACAGGTTGGATGACAAATAAAAACTACTGTGAAGCCTAGAAAGGTTTCAACCGCGGAAAACATTATCCCCACTTTTTCCTGTGGTACGAACAAATTGATCTTTGGATATGCTTCAATTTTGAGCTCAACCCCATTAAATTAGATATAAAACCGGATTAGATAGAAAAGAGGATGGACGATGTTGATAGATCACATACATTCAAGGTGAGCCCAACTGAGTTTACTAAGTACATTAAGACCTACTGCGCAATCCCATTTCGTAGGATTGATCCTACGGCGCGGATTGGATACTGACAGTGTCAGTAGCTAAATCCCTAGAAGTGACGTCCACCAAGGACCCCACCAAGATGCATGTGTTTTATCCATACCGTCTAACCATTTGTAGAGATAGTTCCGTGCCATTACAAAGAGAATGAGATTGTTCTAAATTTCAAGGGGACCCACCGAAGAAAACCGTGCAGCAGTCGCACCCACGTTGAAACATTTATAGGGCCCACCGTGACGTATTTTGAGATCCGACCTATTCATAAGTTAACATAGACCAAGTGAAAACAAAAATACTAACTTGATCCAAAACTACTTTGGCCCCTGAGAAGTTTTGAACGGTGGATGTCACTGTCCCTACTATTTTCTATAGTGGGGTTCACTTGAACTTTAGATCTATCTCATTCTCTTTGTAATGTCATGAAACGATCTCTACAACTGGTTGGACGGCATGGATACAATACATGCATCATGGTGGTGGGGTCCACAGCTTGGTCACGTCACTTCGGTAGCGATCTGGCTACTGACCCTGCCAGTATCCAATCCGAGCCCCGTCGATCCGAATTGGACGCGGATTGCGCCCCAATCGGGCAGTTTAGTAGCCGGAGCCCAACGTGATGTATCCGTTTATCCAAGCCGTTCATCCTTTTTTTATATAATTTTAAGGCACAAACACAAAAATTATGTAGATCCAACGCTCAAATGGGCTACACCGCAGAAAACTCTTGCATTTAGTGTAAATGGAATTTAATGCTTCACGCATTTAATGCGACCAAGCTAATTATTTGGTGTGGTCCATCTGAGCCTTGGATCTAAGTCATTTTTTTATTCATACCTTAAAATGATATGAGAAAAAGAATGTACGGCTTGGATAAACAAATACATCACGGTGGGCCACCCACAGAACTGCCTGCTCGGGGCTAGAGACGGCGGGGGTGGGACGCAATCCACGTCCATTAGATCTAATTCACACTACCGCACTTGAATGCCATGCACTGAATTTGTCCAGCGTACGTTCTCTTTTTTCGGACGTTGGGTGGCACTAAGGGCGTGTTTGGGCGGTGGGATTAGAAGGGATTAGGTGGGGTGGGATTCAAAAAAACATAACTATTACCTACCATAGAAAGCAACAACGATTGAATACTTACCGTTGAAAACTTCCTTAGGGTTTCATAAGTTTTGGATCTACCTAATTTTTAGGCCCATGCCATAAAATGAGGTTATAAAACAAATGAAAATTAGATATAATACATATGTATTATTCTCATTAATTTCAAATGACGGTGGGTGGGATTAATCTTATCCAGCAGGGGACAAGCTCTGCCATTGATAATAATTATGTTTTTAATCCCATCCAACCTAATCCCTTCCGATCCCACCTCCAAACATGCCTAAAGTTGTTGGGATTCACGGCTGCATGCAGACGGTTGGAAGTAGGCATGCAATCCTAGCAATCGAGTCAAGGCATGGAATGCATGGCTTGTGACCATCCAGAGGTCCACATGCTGTCAGAATCAGATAATCAGAACCATCCATCGACTTATCTAATAAACTGTTGGGTAATGCCACGGCAATTCGCTGTCTTACGCCGCAGCCACGTCCTCTGCTCTCAACGTATGGAAGCAGGTGCAACATAAAAACCTATGGGTCCATGGTAATGTTTTCCTGAAATCCAATTCGTTCATCATTTGCGCTAGATCATTTTAAGTCTTGAACCTACAAAACAGGCCCATACAAAACCGAAGTGAGCCACACCACAAGTGGTAGTGAGATGGGACACACATCATCCAAGACCCACCAGAAGTCTTGGGCAAAACTGATATTTGGGTTTTCCCTTCATACTCCATGCGCTCACTTTATCATAAATCCTTCATGATTATTTATTGGGCCCCTAAGACGTAGTTTTATAAATCCAGCCCATCCATTGTATGTGTCCTACTTGAAACTGTGCTTTTATTTACCATCTAATACATCTCATCTTAATTAAATTACAGGTTTCACATCCAGATGCCTTCCATAATAAAAGGATCGATATCGATATTGTCCGATACAGGCTTGGGAATGGCAATGTTCAGTCTAGGTAATTTATATAAGTGCTTGATTTTAACCACCCAATCTGTGAACCTCACTTCAGATTTTAGTTTGACATCATAATTCTGATTAATGAGTAATTGTTTATTAAATTGGAATTGTTTTTTTTTTTTTTTTTTTCATTTTAACTCTCCAAAAGATGTCCACGAATTCATCTGTGGGCCCCATGTTTTGAAGGGTGTGGGTTGAATGTTGTGATCATCTATCAAATCTTAATTTAGTTAAGCTTGTTTTTTTAATTTATGGACAGGTCTGTTCATGGCCCTGCAACCGAAGATCATTGCCTGTGGAAAATCCGTAGCGGCATTTTCGATGGCTGTTAGATTTCTAACGGGCCCAGCGGTGATCGCAGCCACTTCAATCGCCGTAGGCCTTCGTGGGGTACTATTGCACGTTGCCATTATTCAGGTACATCATAA
This sequence comes from Magnolia sinica, assembly GCF_029962835.1. NCBI lineage: Eukaryota > Viridiplantae > Streptophyta > Magnoliopsida > Magnoliales > Magnoliaceae > Magnolia > Magnolia sinica. The sequence goes on from NC_080582.1 coordinate 84,770,598, forward strand.
TTCAAGTCTCTTTGAAAGCCTAATCTTCTGATACACAAGATTAACAAACACTAAAACCAAATCATTTTACTTCTCTATGGATTGCATCATAGCTTCCACTTCCATTGGTGAGAGAGATGTATGCATAGCATAATTCTATGACAATCCAGGCCATTCAAATCTCTGACCGAATTATGGATGGAACATAACCCAGAAGTAACAGTAAGCAGATATTGGAACCATCTGATTTTTTCTGTTGGAACTTGGCCACTCACTGTTTTATTCTTAACCATACATTTGATAAGTACCACTAATTGGATGGTTAGGATTGCTTGATCAGTATGGTATTTGAGATATGCTCCAACCATAATGTACCCCCACAATTTGGATGGTCTGGATGGTCTGGGTAGTACATGGGTGCCACATTTGAGGATGATGAGTAACCTCCATTCTCAAAGTGGTGGTGAACTATCATATGGGTGTAGCCGTAGGAAATATACAAGCTTCATTGATAATTTGCTTAACCCAATAAAATGTACAAGCGGGGTCGTGATCCAAATTGTTCATTTGGTGGGCCACAATGTCGATGGCAGTAAAGAATGAATCGCACCCATTTCATGATCCTAACCGTCCATTGCACATCCATTAAATGAGGACCATCGGTCCAATTGTTCATTGTAATCAGATGGCTGGATCATCTGATATGGGGGAGGTATAAGTGCACTGCTCATCCATTGATGGTCCCACAAAGATCAACATCTTAGATTCATAGAAGTTAGGCCTTTAAACGTTCTATGTTGTTGCATGCAGGCAGCTCTTCCTCAAGGGATCGTCCCCTTTGTATTTGCAAAGGAATACAACGTCCATGCAGACATACTCAGCACGGCGTAAGTTTAAATTCCAACTCAATCAAATTCTCGTACGTTGATTAAAAAGAAAAAAGAGGCAGAAAAGCTGTGTAACAGCTTAACCTACAATGCCATGTGTGGGGGCCACTGTGTTTTGTGATTGAGATAATCCGTCCATCATTTGCACCCACTTATGATCTCCTTGTTTTCTCAAAAATCAGGCCAATCCAAAACTCAGGTGGACCACACCACAGGGAATAGTCAGGATGGGATGCCAGCCATTGAAAAACTTTCAAATTGTGTGTGGGCCTTAATGTTTGCTGCATATCCAATCTAATCCATTCATACAACTCGCCCCACCATCGAATCTCTCATAACAATTCAATGATTTCATCATCAATCAATATTATTAAAAAATCTCCTCAAATACTCTTGTGCTGTGGGTAGCCATTGAAACATTTCATAATAATTTATTGACCAAAGAAGAGTTCTTTTGTATCCAAATACAAATAATATTCAATACTTCATGTGATTCTCTTGGGCACTCATGTGGGCCACCACGTGATTTTCAACATCTTAGCCATTATTTCAAATGGTGTGTCTCATCCAACGTTTGGATTGGCCTGGTTTTTGGGAGACAAATAGAACATGAGCAATCACACATGATATAAGGAACAGATGTCATTCGGTCATCATGGTGGGCCCCACACAACCTAAAAAAAAAAAAAACCATTACTTGATATTTTGCATGTTTTGCAGGGTCATTTTCGGAATGCTAATTGCACTACCCATAACCATAGTCTACTATGTACTACTTGGGCTCTAGAGGTTTTGAAAGAAGAGAAGAGAAGAGGAGAAGAGAAGAAAGCTTTATAGAATATTGAAGAAAAAGCCAATGTGAATGACAAAGTAACATGGCCTAAAATTTACCAAAATGCCATTGGATACAGTGTACAACGTAGGACGTATCTGCAGTTGCATGTGATCCTTGGGATATGAAAAAAAAAAAGTCATTTCTGCTATTATTTTTTAATATATTATTATTATTATTATTTACTTGAAGCAATATGCATGTGATTGCCTGTGTATTAAGCTGAAATGGGTTCTTCTTCAAAGTAAAAAATTCAAAGGTACCAAACAAGGAAAAAAGATTGAATTTGTCTTCATGTCATTCTAATATCATGAACACATGCACACGTGTTGTTCAACCTGCATGTGGAGCTAGCCTTGCACATCCATACCCAGCCACAAGTGCAAATATGAGACAAGTCCGAGATTTGAGCTTTACATATCTAAGGTGTAGATCTAATGCCTAAGATCAAACCAACAGTTTCAGTCTTCAGGTGGGCCACAATGTTAAAGTTGTTTTTGTAGCCATTCATTTGTTTTGATATGCTGTGGCCCACCTGAGGAGTGAAAATGGTTTGATTTTAGGCTAGAAAGTGTAACACGCCCGTTAGATTTTGAGTCGCCAAACGTGTGACTTTTTTAAGCATTCATTTGATGGCGACTAATAAGATGGTTAGAATAATCTGATATTTGTAAACTTTGGGCTGTGCCCAATCCACATTTGGGGCCACTATTTGAACAGTCAAGATTAACCCAAATGTATGACAGACATTAAGGGGAAGTGGGCATGAGTATGATGAACAAGCTTCTTCCAGAGTATCAAATAATCCTCCAATAGAACAAATGCCGTTAAAACTACAAACCTGTGTTTTTTAATTGGTTTTTGCATGTGAAGTTGGGTAAAAGAAGATTATCTTTCCTAGTTGGAATCATGGTGGAAAATGGTGTTGATTCACTGCACTTTTCTTCTTTTGGACCATTCCCACTCGGGAAATGCATTACTTTGTAAGTTTGTTTCCCCTCTGTCGCGACTCATCATCGACAGCATGTGACATGCTCCAGTGGGGCCCACTTGCTGAGATATTCCAATGATTTGAACCGTCCATGTTCTTGGTGATACCATAACGTACTGGAATCCTCCACAGCACTTAATGTAGGAATGACGTGGAACACCCGATGTCTGTGGGCCTAACTTTGATGTGTGTACGTCTGACATCCACGTTACGTTTAAGAAAAGAAAAAAAAAAAAAAACAGCTCAATCCAAAACTCAGGTGGGCCACACCACGGAAACAATATAAAACCATGTTGAAAACCTCTAAATTTACTTGGTTTGGCCCAAATGAGTTCTAAGGATGTCTCTTCATCCTTAACTTAGTGTGGCACAACATGAGTTTTGGATCTGGCTGATTCTTGGGATGTCTCAGTCCTGGTGGGGCCACCTGATTAATGGTTTGGATGGCATATAGAAAAACACGATGGCCCAGAAAAGTTTATGTGATTTGCGTTCCCATCCACTATTCCATTAGGAGTGGCCCATCTGAGTTTTGAACGGTCTAATTATTTGGCTCATGTCCTAAAATAAGGTTGTACAGCTGATGGATGGGGGTGGAAGTCACACGCAAATCATGGTATACCCCACGGAGCTTGGTTGTTAGGCTCTTCATGTAACAATCCCGTCACGTACAATAATGATGGACAAAAAATGTAGATGTTGGATTTATGGTTTCTGTCAAGTGGTAAATGTGAGCGTGTTAGAATTGAATGTGCAGCTTAATTCAAACCGAAAAACTATAACCCCAAGCATTAAGATAAGTAGATACATAGTATGTGATCGAGATCGAAAAAGATTGGTCGCCTATTCAGCCACTCACACGATATGTTAAGTAGGTTTCGTCTTTTGATAATAAGTTACACATTTGTCATGACTTTTTAATACAGATAAAAGGAAAACAAGAAATAAAATCTTATTATCGAATACACAGAAAAAAACTATAAAAGACTTTCCTAGATAGAGAACTCTGATTGATGTTCGAATTAAATCTAATGTATGAGCGTAGATATAAATTAAAATTAAAATTAACAACTACTTGATTAACGTTATAGATTATATTAAGGAATGTGAATATCAAGCAAAAGTAAATAATTACACTACGAAATGTAATTGACTGATAGAAAAATAAATGACTTGAAAGGGTAATTGAAATATAAATTTAATTTGATTGGGTTGGTGTGAAACAATTTGTTTTACTGAAATCTTTTGCTATTTTAGCAGTGTCTTTACTTCTAAACTTGTTATCCTTCCTGTAATTGCTTCAGCACAGTCACTCTCCACCTAACCACTTGGTGGATGACGTAGCCTTGTTTAAATTGCTCTAGTTGTATTATCATAGAATCATATTCGTATACCCCTAAAGATCTCCAAATACACTACTTAAATCCATCCAGATCGCACACAATCCAATGTAATTGTCTTTCGCATGAATATGCGAAAATATGGATGAACATAAACATCGTTATCTTGTTTCTTACGGTGACCCATCTGACATAGCACCCAAAACATGGACGGTTTTGATCATTAAACAATCTACGCATGTGGGCTCTAATGGGGGCGACACATGCTGGTGACGTCGGTCACGACAGAGGGAAAATTATCACTGGTCGGTTTCAGTACTAACGGCTCACTCTTGGATTATTTTTATTGGGTGCACATGTGACTGTTTGGATAACAAAGGATTGCTTTTTACAAGTAAATCCAACCTTCTTTCTGCCCTTTTGTTGCTTGCATATAAGCCTTTTTTTTTTCAATGGCTGATACAAGTGGGCCATCATTCGGTGATCCAAACCGTTGATACGATGAAACTCAACCATGGATGGTCCATGCACCAAAGTCCCTCGTATTGGAAATACCCTTTATATGGAGTAAATTTTCATTTTGGTCTGATGAATGCGATTACTTGTTGGGTTTTATTTTTCAACCGTCTAGTGTTGGGCCACCTATTGAATCATTAAGAATTTTCCCATCCGGGAGATTTTTGGTGCATGGATCATCCACAACTGAGTTCATCTTGTCAATGACTTGGATCACTGAACCATGGGCCCCACTTTTAGAAAATTAGACCGCGAAGGTACTGTACAAACATTCCACCCGAGCATTGTATGTATGACTCTTAACTTAGAGTGTTGGTAAAGGACACATGCTACGCACGTGATAGAGACGGTGGATTGCAATCTAGGATCTGAACAATAGCACCAAATGCCATAAGTGGGGTTGCAAAATTTGCAATAGGTGAATGCAAGCACACATCACATATGGGGACTCTCCCATCATAGTTAGGACACTTGTGATCGATCCGGACCATTAATTATTTTTTGTACATTGTGACCATGCCATATACCAAAAATCAAGGCACGATATTTATCGAGTGAGCCACACATGTGCATTGGATTTGGACAGTTGGATTTTTTTTCTCATGCAAATGTAATCTGCATGATGGAACAATATTTTTTTTTGGGCCCAGTGAATTTTCATAATTTATGTTACGTAAGGAATGGTCTAGATCTCACATACGTGCAATCTAACCTTGGGAACCAGGCCCCACACGGTAGCTGTATTGCCGGCTCAACGTTGTATCAAAAGGTAGAAATGTAAGAGGCGGGTCCCTTTACAATTCCTTGTGCAATAATTGCTTTCATTCCTGGGACCCGAGTCCTACAACACTCGGGCTCGGTGGGTTCCACTGTGATGTGAGCATCGCATCCATTCCATCTATCAGGTGTGCCTTTCTCATTTTCACCTTGGAGCCAATATACTTAGGTGGACCTCACCCCGCAGAACAATGTAAAATCAAGCCTAAAACCTCTAAGTTCATGCAACGTGGGCCCCGCCTGAGTTTTGGATCAGGCTGATATTTGAATTTTTCGTTCATATTGGTGATATGCATCTGATGAACGGGTTGGATTGAATATTAATATCATGGTGGGACCCACACAGCTACCTATGGTTGGCACAACATGAGTTGTGGATCAAGCTATTTTTGGCCCAATCACTTACCATCCCTGGTCGGACCTGATGAACGGAGTGGATGTCATACACACAACACGGCGGGCTTGAGAACGGTCAGATTTCAACTTTTAATTGGGAATGATGTTTTGTTTGTTTTATTCTTTTTTCGGTATTATGATGAGAGAAAAACTTTAACTAATAGTCTGGCGGGGCGATGGATGATACGCAGTCACTAAGAAATTAGTTAAAAACTGTACATGTATCATACTGGTAAGTGATCAAATTAACCATCCAAATCATGTATACCAGTTTAGATGTCCCACGACCCAAAACCGACGGTTATTTAATTACCTGATTATCAGATTGGTGGATATTTATCTAACGGTAACGATGAAAAATATCCAATGGCCTGATTTCAACAAACGAATGTCAGTGAATCAGAGGTTAGGATTGTTTGAAAAATCTGGGTTTTTATTTTTTATTTTACTGTAACTTAACATCAGTGCTTTACATAATTTAGTCGGTTTAATTGGAGATCATCATATGTACCGTTTCTAAGTGCATGTGTATCAAGTGTCATTGGCACCAGAGTAACAAATAACTCCTTAAGTATCATTAAAACATAAATAAATTAAGGGCACTGCTTACAAACAACTTCATCTATTTAATATTTATATAACAGGAAGAGTAATGATATCATACAACAGGTTGTACGCTAGCTTAAGCTACATACCCCCACGGGTGCCACGTGTCAAGTTTTCAGGACACATAAGTAGTTCAAAAGCTGGGACCCAAAATGAAGGTCATCATGTGCAAAAAATCAGGGTGGTCCAATCATCAAGTGGGCCACTCCGTACAAAAACAATGGATGGTCTAGATTAGACTTGCCAGTTCTCCAATCCAATCTACACAGATAATCACCTGAAGATTGGGCCAACCTGTGCTTATATTCTTGGTGGGTCCCACACCTAATATTTTGGCATGTGAGCAGATGGTAGCTTAAGCTAACCTACAACCACATGTATTGGCTACTCCCCCTGACACCCCAGCCCCGTGGCTAGTGGTCGGTGCTCTGTGGGCCCCACCATGATGTGTGTGTTTCATCCTTTCTGTTCATCCATTTTTACAGATCCTTTTATAGCTCTATCCCAAAAACGAGAGGTATATAGATCTCAGGTGGACCACACCACATGAAAACAATAGTGATTGGATACAGATCAATAAAATCCTTCAAATGGCCACTGTACTGTTTATTTGACATCCAATAGGTTGATTAGGTCATACAGTCCCAGATGAAGGTAAAAAACAAAAATCAGCTTGATCCAAAACTTTTATGACCCCCAAAATCATCAAGTGAGCCACTCCGTACAAAAACAATGGATGGTCTAGATTAGACTTGCCAGTTCTCCAATCCAATCTACACAGATAATCACCTGAAGTTGGGCCAACCAGTGCTTATATTCTTGGTGGGTCCCACACCTAATATTTTGGCATGTGAGCAGATGGAAGCTTAAGCTAACCTACAACCACATGTAGGTGATTATTATTAGGTGCTAAAGATGGCCACGTAGGCAGGCAGGAGGGAGTTTGGATTGGAAGTACACATTCAAAGCTGGCAAGGCTCGGTATTTTTTTTTACTAATGGTGCAACCCAAATGTACCAAAAAGAAAAGGTAAGGAGAAGAATTTCTGTATTGCAAAAAGCCGACAGGAGAGATGATAAATGGACCGTTGAGACAGCAAGAGCTGGCGAATCGGGAAACACCTCTCTTTTATATTTTTCTCTTGTCCATTAGCCTGTTCTACTACATCTGTTTCTACCGTACTCTTATTAAACATTTTTTTTTTTTGTGTAGGGTCCATCGAGATGTGCGACCGACATCTCATCCGTCCACAAGATAAGGCCCTTTGAGGTCACTCCGTGTCCAAAAGATTAGGCTGACCCAAGAGACGGATGGGTCACACCATATGGAGAAGTTGGGATGGTGCAGTTGTGTTGGGCCCACAGTGTGTTTTTCTTTTTTGTTATTTTCCATCCAATCCATTCATAAGATTAATCCCCCCGGGACGAATGGACCGCCTCACAGGTCATTCCAAAACTCTGGTAGGCCAGACCACGTGGTTTTACAAATTTTGGGCATGATTTTACATGGTGTGGCATATCTGAGTTTTGGATCTGGCTGATTTCTGGGATCAAAAGATGACATGAAGGGCCTTGCATGATGGACGGAGTGGATTTCACGTACATATTAATGTAGGGTCCACACACACAATTTTAGATAATCTTATTGTACAATAGTTGTAGAGGAACCAGCCTCCCTGACTGTCTATCTCCTCTTTGTTTCCTTCAGCTTCGAAACGTCAAAGAGCACTCGCCCGAGCCACACATGTACATCCACAAATGCCAACCAAGCACACGTGAGAGATATCCGATCCGATCATCATATGGGACCCACAAACTAGATTACACCCATGTTCGAAAAATCAGGCCTCACACGTACATTGAAGACGCACCGTCAGTCAACTCCTTGCAAATAAACACGGCCCATCTTGCAAACCAACTAGCTTGAATTTCTGCAACGTCATAAGAGACTTGGATCTTTCATGCGTGTGCCACATCGGAACGTGTGAGCTTCAAGTGCTTGAAAGGCGTGCACGCGCGAGGGCATGTACAAGGGGCTGGGGTCCATCTCCCTCCTTCATTGATGCTCCTCGTATATACGTATACCATTCGGTGTATGCATTTATGTTTGGTGTTTGGGGATGGATTCCAAGGTTCTGACCACTTACGTTTCATTATTATTTTTTTATTTACCCAGAATATCTGATTTTTTTATTATTTTTTTTTAATTTTGAAGTAGACTTGAATTTTTATAATATTATATTGAAAAGATTCCACTCCATTTTTCTATAATACAGTGCAGTTGCTTTGTGTTCACATATATGAATCTGCCTGCATGGCCTTCTCCAGGCCATATGTTGGCCAAGCACGTGTGCATGGCCCATGTAGATGAACCATTCATCATGCATATCAGTCCTAATATGGCTTACTTCACTCCTAACTCACAATGTGGAACGTTTGTAAAAGATCACAGCCGTTCACTAGGTGAGTTGTGGGTTGTTTATTTTGTCTCTTGAAAATCAGGTTGATCTGGTCATTGGATGGGCCACGCGTGTGTATCTTTGTTTTATTTCACTCTTGTTCATACACGTGTGCCGAGATTGTGTAGTGGAATTTTGGATGGTCTAGCACATCCAAGGTGGGACTACCTAATGAACGAACCAGATCTCACACAGGTGCCACATTAGCATGTGTTGGAGGACTAGAAACCCTTACGTCGCAAGTACAAAAGCCAGATCCTTTTGTAGTTTGTACACATGCACACGTGTATTGTTGTCCACATGGATCTATGTGTGAGTAGCTATGTCCATGTATGTATGGTTCGTATGTGTGTAGCAATGTATGAATGTATGTATTTATGGGCCTTCGTGGGTGAGATGAAAGTGATTTTTTTGTGTGTGTACGCATATTTATACAAGTTTTTCGATTTCTACATTGTTTGGTTTGTATTATGGACCCATTGCCTATATGGCTAGCGTGTAGCTTGAAGTGCATGGACATGTATTCATGTCATGCATCCATAAGAACATGTATGCATGTATATGTAGGTGAGGAAGTGACGTGGTGGTGGATGTATGTACATGGGTTCCACATGGATTGACCACATGTAGCTCATGTATGTTGTATCTACGGTCTTCGCATGATTTCCTATACGATGGGATGAAGGACTGAAAATCAGTTTCAGCATACCATGTCAGTCACAGAGCTGTTTGGGCCAGAATAGCTATATCGTTTACTGACAAAACTGGTTCTTATTGGACCAAACAGACCCATTTGAAACAATGCCCATGAATCAGGGACCTAGGGCTTAAGTCCACTTGTGCAGCCAGCCCATCAGGTTAAGTTAAGACCAGACCTAGCTCATTTACTTAACATGCCCAAAATGCAGGCCCAAGACCAGCAAGATGCCAGCTGTCAAGACCCAGGCGTTCGTCCAAATGGGCCGTAGACCAAAACCTGGCCTGACCCATACACACCTGCATCATTCACCCACACTAGTAAGGAGACTCGAACAATAGTCTCCTACTCTGATACCACTTGACGCAGGGAGAACTGGCCAATGCACCAAAAACTTCAGAGTTGTTGAGGAAGCACACCAGAATATCCCTTTATCTAGGCCCTCCCAAGTAAACCGACCAAGACCTCCCTGTAGGCTTCTCCCCATCTCACAGGTCCCACAGTGGGCCCCACCCCATGGCCATTTTGCATCTCACCTACCCCACCTCATGGGCCACCCCACCCCAATGTGCCTGAACCATGGACCCACAAGTACATGACATGGGCCCAGACGGTGACCTACAACTCATATCTAACATTTTGGAGATTGATAGGAGAGGTTCGGTGCAAGCACTCAGGAAGCTCTCTCAAGCTTCAGTATGAAAAGCCCACAATGGGAATGGGTGGGGCTGTCAATGGGTTCATCATGGTCTGAAATATTAAGCCCCAGGGCCAGGCCGAGGCAAAAAAAATAAATAAATAAATAAAAATTCAAGTTCATTTATTAATCAGGCCAGGCTTGGGCTATCTAAGAACCCATCAGCCTAGCCGGAATCCGGCATAGCCCTGCTCAGCCCTGCTCGTAGAGGGTTTCAAGGGCATTTTTTAACATATCACACATGGAGCATACCCATGAAAAACTCGGATCGTCCACAAAAAAGGGCCATGGACCTTGGGCTCAGACAATGCTCTGGTGATCCATAATCATCACCTCCAGGTGCTGATTAGATCAGCCAAATGGTCCCAAAACAATGTCACAACATTAACAGTGATGCTGACAAAGGTTTGTGCTTGTACACTAGGTTTCCGCTGTCAAAGAGACTCATCTCAGATCATGGTTTCTTTGACTCAGGGACTCCGACGGACTCATTCCGTCCTTAGTTGGGATGGGTGACCTGACCAAGTCAGGCCTAGTTACCTTCTATTCTCAGTACTGATTGGTGGTGCTGACCTGGATCAGACTCCACAGAATCCGGATCAACTCCGACAAGTAGTCAATTGATGCCTCGAGAACATAGAACATTCTGTTCCGTGGAAGCTGCTCTGGGCTGCGTTTGCATGCTCAATTGAATTGGATTGCAATAACTCAATTCAATTGACAGGGAAATGACCAAACTGGGAGCAGCCACTCAGTTAATAGAGGACTTGTGCCATAATTCCAAATACCCCATCATATTCAGTTGGACTAGAAACTACAATATTTGGAATTCGGGGCCTACTTCCTCACGGCTGTCCTTTCCCCTTATCACAATTGAAATCAATTGACCATCCAAACACAACCTTAATTGCCAGATGTGGGGCCCAGCGATGCGTTCATTGAATGTGTCACCTATAAAAACCGCTAGCTCCCAAAAGTCAGTCCAACCCAAAACCCAGGAGGGCCATAGCACGTCGAATATGTTGGGAGGGAACGCTCACCATTGATTAGAATTGGAGGCCTGGGTATATACAGTCCAGTCTGTTCAGACCCTTCATCCAGGTCAGACTAAGGGTCAGGTCAGAAATCAGGCTGTTTTACAACTCAGGTGCGCCCCTGTGAAATTCGAGGGTGGGACCCCCCAGCTTGGGTCCTTCGCTGTGACCCGCTCAATTTTGGATGGGGCTGAGTATTGGGTCTGTGGGGATTTTTGGGGTGACACATCTGATGGATGGGTTTGATGGAGTGAATGCATCATGTGGGCCACAAATCTGGCCACCACTATAGCATTACCCCAGAGAGCGCCCCAAATAGCAAATGAAGAACACAAATTAGGATTAAATTCACAAAATGGATGCAAACAATCAATAAAAAGTGATAAACAAATGAATTCACCTGTGTAAACAAAACTCCCAGATTGGTTATATTCATAATTTATATTGAGTTCTGAAGAAGTGCGTAACACTCGTAAAAGATACATTTGAAACTCACAAGGGCTTCTAGTTACAGGCAGCAACTCAAAAACTATCCACAGTATTTTCAAGATAGAAAACGCAAAGAGAAGAGATTGAATGGGTTAGTAACTAGTTTGAATTTTTGTTCAGACCGATCTTTTTTCTTTCTTTCTTTCTTTCTTTTTCTTTTTCTTTTTCGTCTTAGAAGATCAGTGAAAAATCAAGAACAACATCTTCGGTTATGGATTTTTTATTTTTATTTTCCCTTAGACAAAATCTCCACCACAATTACCATTTTGGGTCTCACTGTTTTCCTTGCTAAATTTGGATTTTGCTAAGGGGAAGGACGATTGTCGGGGAGACAGCTTAGTTGCCTGCAGACGGGAATCAAGCAAGTTAAGGTAAGTGTAGACAGACATACCAGCAAGAGCCGTGGCAGCCCCACAGATGCTTGAAATGCCTGGATTGGAATTGAAAAGAAGGAAGCCTCCGAGAAGGATGATGCATGTTTTGAACTGCCCGAGAACAACATGAGTTGTCGCAGAAGTCGCCCTGTGGTCAGAACCAGGAAATGAGAAAAGATATAAAAGCTTAATTGTCAAACAAGAAGTCATCTGATCTGCAGATGTCAGTCTGTGGGTATTCTCATACAAGGTGGGTCATGTGATTTGATAATCCAGGCCATTCATCTAATGAGATCCACTTGGATGGACCATGTACAGAAAATTTCCAGCATGGACTAATCCTCCTCCTAATGCTTCAGCCAAATAGATGAGCTTTGCTAAGCCCACATGCGTGTACAAGGCAGCTCATGCACACATCACCACATCTCCCTTTGAGGCATAGAGGTGCAAATCCAAGCTGTCCATCTGGTGGGTTTGACTGTGTAGATGTTCTTGCATGAAAATAAATCTGGAACATTCAGCAGGTGGGACTGGGTCATGATTTTAGAAGCAGTTGGGTGGGCAAAAGAACTTCGACCAAGTTTTTCCAGTTGTACACCTGTTTCTAAACTGTGGCCCACCTGACGAGTGGACCAATCTGATTCCTGGGCAAGAGCATCTACATAGTGGTACAGCACTAATGAATGGATTGGATCTCATACCAATATGCCATGCCGCAAATGTGTTGGGTGTATGCGTGTGGGCTTAGGAAAGCTCCAAACAGGTAATTGAGGAAAAAAGAAAAAGAATGCAGCAATGGTCCATATTCAATGGGAAAAGGCCAAAAATTGACTGGATAGGATGCTTTGATATGGGAGATTTTGTAATACAAGCTCCATCCATGGTGGGTCCCATCAGATCAATGTTCTGTATACCTTAAACATGGCTCCTGTTCAGATGCAAAGAATGCTATAAATTTCCTTGGGGCAAGGATCATAGGATCATATACTTCCCAGCCATATAAACACTCAACTTGCATAGTATCTGTTCTTATCAGTTTAATATCTGATATGTGGCCCATCAGTCCACATGATATTAAATTAATTTCTTCGAAGGGATGGCCCACCACCAATATCTTGCTATTGGGGCCCTCGCATGTGGCCCATACATTGCACTATTGCATGGATCTAGCAAACACTTGCAATAAAAAAGGGACCAAAAAGGATAATCATTTCATTCACATAACCTAAGCATTTAGGAAGAGGAAATCCTACCCAAGTGCCAAAGCACCAGACCATTGAAGCAGGAAGCCAAGGGCTGCTGATATGAAGATAGCAGATGAATTAGGTAAGTTCCAATCGAAGGACAGAACGCCAGGCGGGTCAAGCCAAGGCATCAACATCATCAGAAAGAACAGGGTGATCGGTGTAGTCTTCCACATCAACCTGCTTCATGGCTCCACGTTAGGAAATGGTTCATGCAAGTCCATCTTAGGAAGGAATCGATGACGAGGAAAACCCTGGTAGAATGAGGTGGTACACAATGCTCAGGCCAAAAGTTTGTAGAATACACTTGGGTGTTCAGTTTGTGCAAGTGGGGCCCATGGTTCAATGATCCAAAGCCACCATGGATGACCCATGCACCCAAAATGGAAAAAATCCCAGCCCTTCAATTTATGGGCATTCAGTTAGAAAAAGACAGTGACAGTCCACATTCCAATAGAAAAAGGCCAAACATTCAATTGCAAGGATCTTCAAATATTGGAGATGTTTGGTGTAAAGGCCATCCAAAGTAAGGCCCATCGTATCTATGGTTCCAGTTACTGAACCCTGGCAGCTTAGCCCCTATTTCATACAACTGAAATCTGGGCGTACACTACAAAATCCCAGCCCGACCATTGCACAATAGCTCTGGTATTAATGATGACGTACGCTAAGGCTGTCCAATTATCCTGTTGTTGTAGATTGGACCAAAGGATCTTATTGACTGCACTCGGAATTATCCAAGCCAATGCTACACAGGCACCGAAGAAGTGGAATTGGAGATCGGTAACAGTCGCCACAGCAACACCTATAGATACAACAGTAAGTGATAATACCTGCAAAATTCGCAACACAGTAATTCAGAATGAAGCAAATGAATTCAAATTATGTCTGATTCATTTAAGAAGAGATACAAAAAATCCCATCAGGCATCTACCCGGCCCAACAATCTGTACAAATCATCCATATGGTAGGCCCCATGGTCAATATAAGATACACCAAAACTTCCCCCAACGAACAATCCCAACCAAGGTATTTAAAAACGGTTAGATAATGGCCATACATAATGGTAAAGGTGGGACCCGTTACGCATTACAGGCTGTAATGCCGGTTCTGAAAAAAATAAAAATAAAAAAGGCTTGAATAAGCCGGTTACAGTTGTAATGGGCCGATACATGAGGGGATATAGGGCAGATACATATTTTCCCTTTAAAAAAAAAAACTTCAAACGATACAAGGTTGCAACAGCCATTAGAGCCCGTATCATAATGGTTATATGGCTGACTGTTATGCTGGCCGTTTCTGCTAACGCATACCATGATCCCAACCATCAGATTGAGCTTCCATTAAACAGTGGGCAGGGGTGCACAATTGTCCATTTTCAATGGATGTGTACAATTGTTCATTTTCAATGGATGCTAGGATCATCTGATAGGGGGGAAATTGGGGAATGACCCATCCACCAGATCTACAGCTTAGACTATTGAAAGCTGGGGCCCACCTGTACCATTGCAGGGTTGAACACAAAATGTCAAGTCTTTTGAACAAGCATTATATGATACCTCTTCACTGATATCTCTCATGTTACGGAACAGTTACCTTTTGGAAAGAAACTGTCTTCCTGAAAAGCACGAATTCCGCAAGGACAATAGTTGGAGTTACAGCAATCTTAGCCATCTGATAAAAACCCACGCTGAAAATAAAGAGTTTCAGACAGAGATGTTGTAGAGTAAGAATAATGTGGTGTATCAGATAGGAAATGCATATCCAACCTATTAAACTTCAAGCTGATATTGGCAAGGCCATTAGATAGAGACATGACAATGCCGAGAGCCAATAGAGAAGAAAATGGGGTCGACTTTGAAGGAGGAGATGCGGGAAGAAGTGAAAACACATTCAAAACACCCATTAGGAACCAGCTCAAGATGTAGTGGATGAATGTGAGAAATATAGGATAATTAAATCCGACTTTGCCAAGCACCTGAAATTAATTTTTAAAACACACAGACACACACACATTAGAACCTACTAAACCAGATGCTTATAAAAGGATCAAAGTCAATCAAATCTGGTGAAGAACAAGCAAAGCAATGTAACAGACCAATTTGTTCATCATGATAATACCAACGGAAACGAAGAAATTGAAAGACAGGGCTACTGTCGGACCACACATGCGCTGTTGTTGACGCTTCGCGCCTTCGGACGTCCGCAGCTCATTATATAAAGAAGCTCTCAGGTCTTCTAGTGCTCTTCCTGATCCAAGAAAAGAGGAGGAAGTTGTTATCAAAACAATATGAAAGAGAATGGAGAAAAATAACATTATAGAAATCTTTTCAAATTCTCCTTGAGAAGTTTTTGCTAGACCTTTTGACGTAAAAGAGCTCGATTCTCTTTTGAACAACTTAGCCTATTTGTTCTAAACAACTGAGATACTGAGAAAAATTTTTGTGCCTTTCATTCAAGTATATGTGCAGTTATATACAACACAATACGTGTACAAAGCGTATATACCAATATGTTTACAACACATGTAGTCTATCAATACTGATATGTATTACAATTTACAGCTTTCTACATTCCCCCTCAAATTGATGTGGATTAAAAGGCATCAATTTGCCAACAAGAAATTGATCAGTGCTTTAGACGACCCCAGTATAAACAGAGGAAGCAACAACACACAACAGCATATCATGCTTCCGCCACATAAGAAGCTCCTACAATTGTAAGCCCACTAGTGGCCAGAGTCTCCCCCATGACTCCTGAGGCTATTCAGCAAATGAGTTAGAATTGGGGCCTATTTGGAAAAGGAGCAAATCCTGACTGTTTCGGATTTTTTTTTTAATAATTCAAAAGGATTTGGATCCAAAATTTAGGGCCTGTTTGGTTGCCGCTTAAAAATGAGTTCATCTCATTTTAATTAATATTAGAGGTTTGGTAGAAATTAAAAATAAAACTGGTAACCAACAATTTATATATTAGAGGTTTGGTAGATATTAAAAATAATCCCGATAGCCAACAATTTGTGTTTGTTTGGCTGTGAACCAAATATCATGATATTTTGCACCAAATTAGACTGATTAATCATGAAGTATCATGATATTTGGTGCAACCAAACGCGCCTACCTAAACTATTATCCCATAATTAATATTGACTAAAATTAAATAAACTCAATCTTAAGTGGCACCCAAAACAAGCACTTAGGTGTTTAGTTTGTACAAAATGTCCTGGGCAGAAGAAGAGGCGCAATGAGAAATCAACCATTTCCAACCATTGTTGTTTAGTGCCCAACTCAAGACAATGGTTATTGCCATCCTATCTGATTCGATCAGTACCAACCGCATCCAAATAGACCCTAACCTACTTCCTTAACGTGGCATTCTGGATGCTGGGTTAGAAAACTTCACCAAGTGCTAGAAAAGTTCAAGGAATCGACTGAACCCAATCAAGACTAGGACCATGTTAAAGGGGTAACTCAGTTTTCCTCAAATCCAAAAGGAAACACGATCGAGTTAAAAACTCGCTTGAGAATACTTGTAAACTTTAAAATTCGGATTACAGAAAAAGTTTTTACACTAAAACCTCAATCAGTTATTCACTAGAGTTCCCAGACGACAAGAAACTGATCCTCTGTATTTTGAGTGGCGGAATTTCAATTGTAAATCACTCACAAGACATGCTTTGAATTTTCTATGGTTTTTTTTTTTTTTTGCACCTCACAGATGCAATATCAAGACCCACGGCCTGTGGTTTTCAGTATGTTACAACTATCTTAATCTTTCTACTGACTTAAACACCTTGTGACCATGACATCCATCTACTAAAATGCACTAATTCAACCACCTCACAAGTTGCATGCACGCAAGTCAAATGCATGCCATCCATAACAGGCCCCATTGTTGATGGATCACAGCACACAGGCCCCACACTGATTGGACAACCCAGCCATCTCATTTCACCCATTGGATTTGGACCAGTGGCCGTTTCATTATCAACCATCCCTTTCATGATCACCAAATGAATAGTCAGGAATGTGAATCTGAGTAAATGCTCCATCTCCAATGGGGCTCCTGATTTGGATGTTCGGATCGATATATCTATCTATTCCAAATCTACGGTAGATGATTTGCCACATTTTACAAATACAGCATCCAATACGTCGAGAGGTATCAGAGAATGTTCAGCCCAAATGTCAGATTTTCAGTTCATAATAAGTGGGCCCCATAGTTCAGTGATCCAACTGTTGATGGACAATGCACACTTCTAGCCACCAAATCTTTCATTTTCTTTTCAATTGAATTTGGACCATTGCTGAATTTTCTTTCTTAATCTTTCAACTTGCTGGCCACAAATCAAACAGTTGGGACTTTCCCATCTGGGATACCCTGTCCAGATCAAGGTCAACCATATCAACGGTTTAGATCACTGGACGATGGGGCCCATTTGTGCAAACTGAAAACCAGCAAACCATGAAAGATTCCAGGGCTAAGCATTGTACAATTCCTCAACACCAGATTAAACATTTTGACCCAAAAAAAAAAAAAAAAACCTAGGGTTCTGCTTAAGCCCACACGCGTGTGGGGCCCACACATCCACATTCAGGCACACGTGCCACTATGGCACCTCTGTGCCTGATCAGAACTGATGAAACAGCCTGAATTTTGAGGCAGAAGATCTAACCACTATGCCACACGTGTGACGCTCATGTGCCATATTGGCACATCTTCCTCCATATGGATGGTCAGTAATTCACACATTAATCTTATGTTATCACAGAAAAAAAAAAAAAAAAAACCAACGGCATGGATCTCATCTCAGTAGCAAAAATCTAATTGAAGTAACTGATCAACGGCTGATTGATCCCATTGCTTCAATCGATGTTGTGCGGGTGTCTTTCTGCAACACTCATGACTAGAAATAGATTATTTGCACCAATTAATTATAGAAAATGCACCAATATTGAGATTCACTACATAAAAAGAAAAGGACCCATATGCTTAAAATCCAAAATGGGGATGGAAAATCAAATCAGTGAAAACCCTCAGAGAGAGAGAGAGAGAGAGAGAGAGAGAGAGAGACCTCTTTCACCAGCATTGCTGTCTTTGCGCTTGAGTAGCTTTCTTACATCTTTTCTGATGAAGAAATTCAGCATCTTCCTGCTGCAGAGCATTGCTGCTGGAGAGAGAGAGAGAGGGAAGCAAGAGCGAGAGAGAACTGTTCTCCGAGAAAGGAAAGCAAGAGACGCGCTTGGAAACTGTGAAGTCGAGCGCCTAAACCTGTTCGGTACTCGCCTTCTCACGTGTAGCTTGGCATACGTGTGAAAGATCTAGCCGGTTTAGTTGATGGGTCCCATATAGAAATGAAAACTCAGGCTGACATTCGATCATCGTATGGACAAAAATTGTATATAGAATATCGACTGCTTATCATAAGCGTCCATCTTCTGTGTGTAATTTTGGATGATCTGATCATGCGAACTGATCTATTTTTCTCATGAATCTTTTAAACAGTTCTTCACGTCTGATGAACGGCTTAGATCTTGTATATATATTCTTAATTTAGAAGTCTGGTAGGTGAGTACGGAGAAACTGTACTCCTGCTAGTCTACTTGTAAGCTTTCTTCTCGGGTAGTTAGTGGTACTCTGGCAGAGAATGGCACTTCGTACGCACGCACTCAGAAATCGGACACGTCGTTGGAATTACTCGACTTAAACCGACTAAATTGTGGAAACCACTGCCACTAACTCACAGTTCCAAAATCTATTTAGTTTATAGATTTTAACCTTTGATACATGGACACATGTTGGATGAAGCAGGACCATCGGATTTATTTGAGTCTTGCCATCCAACCAACGGTCAGATGGTCAAATAAGGTAACTTTTTTTTTCTCCCAATCTAGGGCCATTACTTGGAGAATTTAATCTGAACATGCCACGTATGAAATTTCTAGGTGATTTTATAAGTACTGCACATCGCTGTTGTACTTTACCGGAGCATCAAAACTTTTTTTTGCTTTTTCTCTGAGTTGCCACGTTAGCCTACCGAGTTTTGCGATAGAAAGCGACGGGTTTTTGGTTCAAATGACCCTGTAAGCTTACATGGTTCTTGCAAGACACTTTTCCCTCCCAATTTAAGATTTTGTAGCCTTAAAACAGCTTTTTCATTCTTTAATGGATGAAAATGTCCTTCTGTGTCACATCCGCCTCTCATACAATAAGTTTTACTTTCAAAAGAGATGTTTTTTTCTGTTTTCGGTTTGAAATTCTCATTACTAACAACTAACATTATACATTAATTTTAAATTATTTTATTTAGTATAATCCATCTTTAATGAATTTTGCCCTTAACTTGGACTGATAATATGAAATTAAAATTCATTATATATATATATATATATATATATATATATATATATATATATATATATATATATATATATATATATGGCTTAGATTTGCTTTACGATAATCCAATGAGTTCCCATAAGATGTGAACGAGTTCAAAACATGGGGCGCTTCCGCATGTCATTTCGTTTTTCCTTGAATTTTTTTTTCTTTTCATGGGAGGGGATGATAGTGGTTTTTTGTTCCATTCATTCTTCATCCTTATTTAGTTCCCTTTATAATTGTTTTTCATTTTATTTTATTTTTTTCATATGGATAATGGGAGTTTGTGAAAGATATGAAGGTAGATGGATTTTGAACAGTGCGAGTTTGTAAAAGATGGGAGGTGTGGTAATTCTTTTATGCTTATTTTTGTTTTTTGTTTGATTGGATATGATTGGTGGGAGTTTCTGAAATGAAAGAGGATAATTATTGTGGATTTTTTTTATATGAATGGTGAAAGTTTGTAGAAGAAAAGAGAGTGTAGAGGTCTTTTTTTGTATGAATTGTGAGACAACATGAATCGCATATTTAATTGTGAACCTTATATATTAACAACGGATTGTTGATATTAAGTGAGGATTGCAGATATTAATAGTGAAATTCATCATGGACTGCAAATATTAGGAGTAGATTGCTGATATTTAACGAGGACTGTAAATATTATTAAAGTGGACCATTGATATTTAGTTGAGAATCGCTAATATTTAAAGACCAAATAAATATCAACGGTTCATTTTTAATATCAACGGTCCATGGTGAATATTGGCGATTCATAATGAAAATATTAGTGATTTACAGTAAAAATGGACAATCCATGGTAAATATTGATTATCCGCCATACAACATTCATCAGTTACAATATATTTCCATCTCAATATTTTTTCATTACAAAAATTTATCCATTACAACATTTATGAATTCCAATGTTTATCACATTTATTTATTACAATATTATTCAATTACAAAATTCAAGCATAACAACATTTTTCTACTATAAAAATTATCAATTACAATGTTTTTCCATTATAAAAATTTATCAATTATAGTATTCTTCCACACATTTTTTTTCACAAACTCCCACAATCCATGTTAAATAAATAAATAGATAAAATCCAAAAACCAACTATAAAGAAAACTAAAAGAAAAAATGAAGAATGAAAGAATAAGGGAATAAAAAAACACCATCATCCTATTATGAGAAAAAAAATCAAAGAAGGAAGAAGAAAATGGTAAAACGATCCTCGTGTAGAAGGGTCTCACATTTTGAATCCATCCATATCTTAAGTGGAGCCAGATAGGTTGTCGCAAAGAAAATCAAACCCGTCTATGTGTAAGTAATTTTAATTTCATGTCAACAATATAAGTTTAAGAGCAAAACTCATCATACATAAACCATATTGAAAGAAACATTTAAGAATTAATACATAATGTTAATTTCGTTATAGATTAGAGATAACTTCAAAAAACAAAATATAAATTTTTTCTATTGTTAGTTTATGCTTCTTCAATTAAAATGAATTGATGAAATCAATATAAGGGTGTGGCGAATTTTAATTTTTTGTACTTAAAATAAATCCTTTCGAAATTAGAGCCCACCACACGAGGGATACGCATGGAGAGGCATTTTTGTCTTCCAAAAAATTAAAAAGTAAATTTACTATTAAGAACTTTAAGTTAGGAAAGAAAAAGCTCATGCCACAACCACAGGGCTGTTTGGACCAAAAACTCGGAAAGAGAAGCGTTGGGAGAGGTGGAGTTATTTGATACTGAGGCTTTGTTTGACACTTGATACGCATGCACTTTGAAATAGTGCTCAAGGCACATATTAACTGAAATTAAACGTGATAAATCGTGGAATTCACTGTTACCAAGTTACAGTGCAAAAATCAGATTGCTTTCAAAATCCTACCCTCTCATTCGTAGACACTTGAACTAACACCATCGGATATTTCTAATTTTCTGTCCAATGAATGTCTACAAATCTGATAGTGTTACAATGATGAAAGTGTAATTTTTGGTTTATAATACACCTAAATTTTCTTGCATAAATTGGACAGTTTAATTCAAATTATTTTTTTTGATATATACAATTTATAAGCAATCTCAAAATGCGTATGTACAATCTTTCATGCTCTGCCGAAGTACTGGATTTTTTCTTTAGGCGGCCGTGATTTGGGAATTCTCATGTCGTGGAAGAGAGAGCGGACAACGCGGAGAAATTGATTGGGAGGTAATCACGGCCTACACGTGATTTGCAACCGACAGGCGACAGCTGAGAGGCTTTTGGACTTGGACTCAAACAAGAGGCCATACCTGTAGCCTGACACGTGCCAGCATGTCATACGTGCGCGATCTGCGACGTTCAGTAGGTGGGCCAGTTGGATACGTGTCTTGTAAATCGAGCACCTTTGACTGACGGGCGTAGGTGTACGGTTCTGTAGTGCAGACGACTACGTTTGTATGAAATCCACACCGTCCATCAGGTGCAGTGCACCACAGCCGGAGTATCAAAGTCATTGATTGGCGGTGGGAAGCGTTATTAGATGGCAGATATGAGCCACTACGGTTCCCTCACCATCCTAGCACTTTCGTAAGGTGTGACCTACCTGAGTTTTGAACGTAATTTTTGTTTCAACGGTGAATGTGAGGCAGCGTACTTGATGGACGGTGTGGATTACATTTCTCCCACTTTAATGCCTGCGCGAGTTACGCTAGCGCAATTTTGGAAATTCAGGCCACTCTGGTGGTCCGGTGGGACGCGGGATTGCGTCCTACCCCCGCCCGTCTCTGGCCACGAACGGGCAGTTCTGTAGGCGGGCCCACCGGGATGTATCGGTATATCCACGCCGTCCATCCCTTCTCTCAGATCATTTTAAATTATGTTTACAAAAATAAGTTAGATCCAACGCTCAAGTGGACCCTACCAAATAAAAAGCTTGAGTTGCATTAAATGCAAGAGTCATCTGTGGTGTGGTCCATTTGAGCGTTGGATTACCTCATTTTTGTGCTTATACCTTAAAATGATCTGAGAAAAGAGATGAACGGCGTGGATAAACAGATACATCACGGTGGTCCCGCCCACAGAGCTGCCCGTTCCTGGCTAGATACCGGCGGGGCAGGACGCAATCCCCGTCCTGTCCGGGCCATTGGTTAATGGCACGTGTGATCTAATGAGTGGACTGCTCTCGGATTCTGATCTGTGGTAGGGCTATCAACCGACCATACTGAGAGGGCTGTCCGTAAATCTTAGGGCCCATCTCGGCATGGGCCATGATAGTCCAAAACAACAAGCCCAAGCCCAAGTTAGATGACCCACTTTTGTACAAGATCTAAGCCGTTCATGATTTATTTTACATTTTTCTTATTTACATATAGATTTTTAAGGTCCGGGTGATGTGTGGGTCCCTGGATGTTGCACCATTCACCGAATCGACACATTGAATGCATACATACAGGCCCATCCATCCGGACCGTTCATGCCATTGATCTTGATGTGGGTGGACTCATGCCTACAAATCAAAACCAATGAATGACTTTGATCGAAAAATTAAAATAAAAATCAAACATCATTGTGGTCCAGAGCAAGCGGCCCCACAATGTCTTTAGGCCTTAGATCTTCATCGTGGCCCACTTAAGTTGCGGCCATTCATCCAGGTCTGGCCCAAATGGCCCAGATTGTTAGGGCCATGCGTAGCTCATCTTCATTAGTTAGACGATTATTGGTTAAAATGGACGGCATCGGCATCATTGATGAAAAATGGGGCCAACCCAGATCATAATCCTCGTGAATGGGTGGGTGAGATCCAATCTCAGGTTGCCACCTGGTTGAGATGATCCGGATCATAGTCCACGTGTTGCATGCGTATTACATCCAGGCCGTGTAAAATGGGGCCAACCCACTCGGTAGGTGGTTGCCACCTGTGTGTTTAGTCAGACAATGGACTGTCCGTTACTTTCAACGGTTCGATCTCTTGATTTTTGTCTCATTTCACATGTATGGAAAGAATGGACAGCTGAAAAGAGTGGATTGGCCTGATTTCCTTGGGTCAGAACATTCTAATGTCGATCCCACCTAATGGGTGGCCTAGATCATTCATACGTGTACAAAGAAAACACGTGCCAAGAATCACCCCTTCAATCTCTTCTTGCAAGAATTCCCTTAGCATTTCTCATTTATTTTATGAAATGAAACAATACAAATATATAAACATCAAACAATCAATTAAATTACTGTGCACAACTAACATTCACCATGTGGTGCTATTTGAAAATATGGTTCTGCGCCAACCTTAACCCCAGCGCATGTTAGACTCCAAGGACTGAAATATGGACCACCAATATCAGTGGGCCACGCACTTTAGTAAGGCTTCTCTCCGATATAGTTCCCAGGTGGGTAATACTCGCACGTGATGAAGCTCCAGCCACTGTCACAGATGATCTTCGCACACCCCACCCGCTTTGTGGTGCGCCACACGATCTGGGTGTAGTGCGTGCAATCTGGGCCGTTGCATGAGTTGTTGGAGTAGTGGTACCATTGCTTCTCAGCCACCCATGCTGCAACCGCGTCCTTGGCGGTCCACCTGCGGCCCTGCCCGATGAAGATGTTCTCACCGAAATTGTAAGCCGGTGAGTGCACCAGCGCACAGTCATGGCGCCTCTGGTTCGAGTACACACGTGCATATGTGGCAAGGTGAGGCTCCCATTTGAGGAGTGGGACCCCAACAGCTTTCCGGGCATTGTTGTGGGCCTCCATGAACTGTTCGATCAGCTCGGTCTTATTGGCCCTTGCATCGACGGTCCTGATTGGGCTGATGAAGAGGGTTAATGACAAGGACATGAAAAGGGTGGTCAGGATTAGTGCAAATGGAGCCATTGGTAGTGAAGTTGGTGAGTTGGATAATGAAACAAAGCTAAAACCAGTTTTTGGGTTCTGTTTATCGAGTGTGTGGTTGTGATGGGCTGATAGCATGGTGGGGCTTGTTTAAATAGGGGCCTGGAATGGAGGGAGATTAGAGGAGAGATTTTAGTTGCTTTCTGGCTAAGATTAGAAGGGTGTTTTGGTCTGAGAAATGGGGTCTGGGTTCATTTGATCAAGAGCTATAAGTTGTGTGATGTGGAAGAAAGCTGGCCGTTGGATTGTGTGTTTTGCACTTTTGCGGCAGGAGATGCTTTCTATGGTTTGAGGGACCTGCCATTTCACATTTGCAACCTAAAGATTTTACTGGAACAGATTTGCTAAGCCCCATGCATTACACGTGTGAAAGATCTGAGGGCCTCATTTGATTGAAAATGAAATGGACGGTTAAAAAGAGTTGTCCAGGTTTTTCTATTTCATCCATTTGTTCCTAACATTATGGCCCATTGCGGTGAGATGATCAGCTTAATTTACCAAGCATCTAGATGGTGGGACCCACCTGTTGGGCAGCTTAGATCTCACATCCATGTCCCACGTAGGCAGATAAGGTGGGGCATGTAGATGGACGTGCAGGCTTGCAAACCTGTCAATTGAATCCTTATCCATTGGATAGATATGTCACGGTATGTGCGGTACGATGACTTATCGCTTCCCACATCTTTTAATCCGGACCGTCCGTTGTGAGCCGTACTCCTCAATCATACCGCCGACCTTCAAACGAGTACAAAGGCAGCAACCATTTGTACCATTGTGACTAAAATACCCTCAGATCAACAGCACTGTACGCATCCTTAAATTATAATTCAGGTGCTTCGGTAAGTCCACACGCGTGTAAAAGTCAACTGATGCACATGCCACCATATATGCCAACGTGGCATACATGAAACATATCCAAGCCATCAATCAGCAGGGTGACATTATGTATATTACCTAAGCCAAAAATCAGATCGGTTCACTTATTATGTGGGCCACAATTAATTGAAAAAAATGTATGGTTGTGAAAAATTGCCAGAAGTTTTCCAACCCGTCCACTTATTTCTCAGTTTCTTGAGAGAGAGAGTGTACGATGACTTGTCACCTCAAATCTTCTAATGCAGTGAGTGTTTCTGCGTATACGATGACTTATCGCTTCCCACATCTTTTAATCCGGACTGTCCGTTGTGATCCGTACTCCTCAATCATACCGCCGACCTTCAAACGAGTACAAAGGCAGCAACCATTTGTACCATTGTGACTAAAATACCCTCAGATCAATAGCACTGTACGCATCCTTAAATTATAATTCAGTTGCTTTGGTAAGTCCACACGCGTGTAAAAGTCTGCTGATGCACATGCCACCATATATGCCAACGTGGCATACATGAAACATATCCAAGCCATCAATCAGCAGGGTGACACTATGCATATCACCTATGCCAAGAATCAGATCGGTTCACTTATTATGTGGGCCACAATTAATTGAAAAACATGTATGTTGTGAAAAATCGCCAGAAGTTTTCCAACCCGTCCACTTATTTATAATATCATGGAAAACTACTAAGTGGACCATCTTGATCATTCTGCAGTAGCATATACAGGGTGAGGTCCACATGATGGATGGCTTCGATATTTCACGTGTGCCTAAGTGATCCGACTGCAACTAGTGTATAATAAGCTTATTTCTACAACTTGTGTGTGGCCCCACCATGATAGATGGACACATCCACTCCGTCCACAAGGTGCACACCCTCAGTTTCACCGTGCATGTGTCAGACCACAAGGAACATTTGGGATGGAAAGCCCACTCTGTTAAAACCTTCCGGATTTTGTTATGTCTTATTCCATCTAATCCATTTGTAAGATGCACACTGCCAAGATGAATGGATAACGACACACCAAATATCAGGCCAGATCATTACTCAGGTCGTCCACGCCACGTGGTTTTAGACAAGATTTTGGACAGAATAGATGTCATGCATGTATCACAGACGGGCCCACACACAACCATAAACGGACGCGGATTGAAGTTCCTGAGCTGGAAACCGAAACCTAGGTGGGGCTAAATTGGATTGCGTACTGAGTTACTCGGCAGGCTTTTATCGTACTGAGTAAATTCAGTTGTGACCACTTGGAATGTATGTGGTTTATCCACACCGTACATCCATTTCTTCTGCTAATTTTAAGGGTTGATCTCAAAATTTAAGTAAATTCAAAGCTCAAGTGAACCATGCCACAGGAAACAGTGTGGAATAATCATTTCCATTGTTGAAACCTTTCCATGGCCCACAGCAATGTTCATAATATCACAAAGGCATAGATGAAGAGAAACCACGAACATCAGCTTGATCCAAAAGTTTCATTGCCTCCAAGAATCTTTAAATGGTAGAGGTTCAATAACATTGTTTCCTATGATGTTGTTCACTTGAAATTTAGATATTCTTACTTTTTAGGTTCAAGCCCTACAATTATCTTTTATTATAGATGAATAGAATGGATGAAATAAATAAATAACAATGGACCCCACAGTTTACTCAGTCCACAACCCACCATGATGTTTGTGAGAACCCCACAGTTTACTCGGTCCACAACCCACCATGATGTTTGTGAGAAATCCACCCCATCCATTTCCTAAGAAAATTTTAAGACACAGGCCAAAAATGAGCTGGATCCAATAACTAAGTGGGTCAAAAACGTGAGAATTAAATTTACATGGTAAAAATATTCATGAGACTATGAAAGCTTTGAATGAGGCTAATATTTATATTTTCAATTCATCTTAGCAGGACTGACGTTACGAGACGGTATGGATGGCTTGTAAGCGTCACTGTAGACCCAGTGAGGTCTCAAGGCTAGAAAATTCCAGTCAAGCCTCAAAGGTATAGATTGGGCTTATCCTCGGTTGTCATTAATACAGTGATCAGACAGCGTAGGATTGGATTCAAATAAGATAGATTCATTCTCCGTGGGTCCTTTCCTGTCCTTTTCCTTTAGTGCAGCCTACTTGAGTCCCATGATCCTTTTCATTTTTAGTATCAAGTATTAAAATGATCTCGTAAAACAGATGTACGAAGTATATTTCTCACAAACATAACGGTGGGCCCTGTTTAGATTTCCAGCAAGGCTTTCGCAGGGAAATCCGCGTCCACCACAAACTAAGCTTATTCGAAAATAGCTGCGATGAACCATGGCTTGAAGGTTAAGATGAGTCGACTCGGACTCGAATTCCATTAAGACTCGATCCGGTTCGACGCCTCGAGTCACGTCCACTCACCCAAGCGGGAACGATCCAGCTCTGACTTGGGCTACTGAGTGGCCAACTCTTTTAGATGAACTGGTCTCTTCGTTGAATTTACACAAAAAAGGCATGTGATCATTCCACATGCAAACGAGTGCTTTTGGTCTAACTCCCCTCGATACCAGTAATACAAAAAGAATATGGCATGTGCATGGAATCCACAGCGTCCATCAAAGACTCCCCTCGATGCGTTTGTTCCATCCAAAATGAGGCCAGTTCACTCATCAGGTGGACAACAGATGACCGTGAATGAGAAAAACTGGACCGTTGCTTATCGTATCTCTTATTGTGCATTACTTTATTCACATGTGTGGCCCACTTGACAAACTGACCGGACTTTCAACCTTAAGAATATTCATGCCAAGGAAAGCAGTCCTGGATAAATGTGCCACGTTGGCATTCCATGGTGGATTATTGGTATTTTCATGTTGGTAATTCAACGGTGTGATCACAATATTTTTGCCTCATTTGATTTAATTTCATGATGTGGCCCACAAACACATGTATGATAAAAATGGGCAAATAAAAAAAAGTGGATTAGCCTGATTTTCTTGGGTTAGAGCATTCTAAGGTGGATCCCACCTTGAGTGGCCTGGATCATCCATGCGTGTGCAAAATACATACATGGGCCAAGAATCACCTCTTCAATCTCTCATTCAATGAATTACCTTAGCATTTCTTATTTATTTTATGAAATGAAACAATACGAATATAAATACACATCAAATAATATAAATACACATCAAACAATCAATTGAATTACTGTACACAACCAACATGCACCATATGGTGCTATTTGAATATATGCCTCCACTCTGATCCTAATCCCCGGCGCATGTCAAACTCCAACGTCTGAAATATGGCCTACCAATGTCAATGGGCCACTCTAGTAAGGCCTATTTCCGATATAGTTCCCCGGTGGGTAATACTCGCACGTGATGTAGCTCCAGCCACTATCACAGATGATCTTCGCACACCCCACCCGCTCTGTGGTGCGCCACACGATCTGTGTGTAGTGTGTGCAATCTGGGCCGGTACATGAGTTGTCGGAGTAGTGGTACCATTGCTTCTCAGCCACCCATGCTGCCACCGCATCCTTGGCCGTCCAACTGTGGCCCTGCCCGATGAAGATGTTCTCACCGAAAGCGTACCCCGGCGAGTGCACCAGCGCGCAGTCGTGGCGCCTCTCGTTCGAGTACACACGTGCATACGTGGCAAGGAGAGGCTCCCATTTGAGGGGTGGGACCCCAACCGCTTTCCGGGCATTGTTGTGGGCCTCCATGAACTGTTCGATCAGCTCGGTCTTATTGGCCCTCGCATCAACGGTGCTGATTGGGCTAATCAAGAGGGTTAATGACAAGGACATGAAAAGGGTGGTCAGGATTAGTGCAAATGGAGTCATTGGTGGTGAAGTTGGTGAGTTGGATAATGAAACAAAGCTAAAACCAGTTTTTGGGTTTTGTTTATCGAGTGTGTGGTTGTGATGGGCTGATAGCATGGTGGGGCTTGTTTAAATAGGGGCCTGAAATGGAGGGAGATTAGAGGGGAGATTTTAGTTGCTTTCTGGCTAAGATTGGAAGGGTGTTTTGGTATGAGAAATGGGGTCTGGGTTCATTTGATCAAGGGCTTGAAGTTGTGTGATTTGGAAGAAAGCTGGCCGTTGGATTGTGTGTTTTGCACTTTTGCGGCAGGAGATGCTTTCTATGGTTCGTTTCTGTAGCGGCCTGCTTTGTTTGAGGGAGTTACTATTTCACATTTGAAACGTAGGATTTTAGTGGAAGAGATTTGCTAAGCCCCCTTGCATTACACGCGTGGAAGATCCGAGGGCCGCATTTGATGAAAACGAAATGGACGGCTAAGAAAAGTTGGCCCGTCTTTTTCTTTTCCATCCATTCGTTTCTAACACTGTGGTCCATTGCGGTGAGTTGATAAGCTTAAGTTGCCGAGACATCTAGACGGTGGGACCCACCTGTGGGCAGATAAGGTGGGCCATTTAGATGGCCGTGTGGGCTTGCAAACCTGTCAATTGAATCCTTATCCTTTGGATAGCTATGGCACGGTGTGTGCAGTACAATAGTACGGAATTATTCCGGAATTGAATTTCAAGTGTTGGAAATATCATGGAGTGTAACGTGCGGTGGCCGGGACCATGATCAATTGCGTAGGTGGTATGATGGACAGGGTTAGGTTCCGGCTCAGGGCTCGATCCCGGCTCAAGTGGACCACAGCACACATATAGCAGTGGGAGAATGATTCTCACCCTTAAAACATTCATAGGGCCCACCAAAACGTTTATTTTCCATCTAATACCTTCATAAGGTCACACAGTCCTGGGTGAAGAGGAAAAACAAATATCCTATAGATTTAAAACGTCTGTGACCCCCAAAAGACTTTCAATGGTAGACATTAAATCCTCCACTGATTTTTGCAATCTGGTTCACTTGATATTTGCATGTTTTATTTTTAGGCTCAAGCCTTACAAAGATCTAGTAAAATGGGCCGACGGTTTGGATATAACAAATACCTAAGGGTGGGACCCACATAACTTGGTGACGTCAACACACTAGTGTGTGGTACACCAGCCAATCCGCTTCCGAAAATTGATCGGGCCATAGATGCTAGGTTCAATCCTGGCAATACATCTAAACCCAGTCCAAAGCAACCTGGGTTCACGGGCAGGCGGCCGCAAGCCCATATCTAGACTATTATATGCGTTTGCTTCCATTTATTGCATCTACGTCGATCCGTGAATGAACGTCAATGTTTCCCTTGTACAACCTTCTAAACCGTCTATTTGGTGGCCATGAAATAAATTCAACAGGAAAACTGCAGTGATTGTGGGGCTATGCTTCGTCAAGAATGGGCTTATGATTCTGATGGGTTCATCCACGATCCACGTACGGTGGATGAGGTGTGCCCACTTTCATAAATGGTACAGAGCGCATACTAATGTAGGACTTTTTTAATTCAGTTTCTTGCGAAAGACCGAATCATCCCAAGAAACTGAATGAAGCAATGGTCAAATCGCCTGTGACGGCTGCTCATCCCAGCATCTTTTAATCCAGGCCGTCCGCTAAGAGCCTTGCTCCAATCATACAACCTACCTTCAAACAAGTGCGAATGCAGCAACCATCTGAGCCATTTGACCAGAATACCCTCAGGATCAACAGCTATTTACGTATCTTTGAATAATATTTTGAGGGCTTTGATAAGCCCATACGCAGGTAAATATCAGCTAATGCGACCGCTTATGCCAGCGTGGCACACGTGCGTCATATCCAAGCCATCAGTTAGAAGCGTGCCACAATGTAGATTACCTTTCCCAAGAATGAGATTGGTCCACTAATCTTGTGGATTAATTGAAAAAATGTAAGGTTGTGAAAAATCAGCCAAAATTTTCTAACCTGTCCACTTATTTGTAATATCTTGGCACATTTACTGAGTGGACCAGCTTTATCCTTCTGAAGTAGCATTGAGACCCACATGATGGATGGCTTGGATATTTCATGCGCTTTCTATGCTGTCATACGTGGTTGCATGTGCATTAATTGACTCGTACACGCGCGTGGCTTAGTAAAGCTCTCAGTTAGGCGTGCGGTTCCGCTACAACAATTGCATAACGTGTAATTCTATAATTTCGTGTGTGGCCCTACCATGATATAGGGCCCATATCCACTCCGTCCAAGTTCACCGTGCATTTGGTCACACCATAAGGAACGGTTGGGATGGGGACTCTCATCATCGAAACCTTTCAGAGTGTGTATTTTACATATTCCATCCATTCCCGTCATAGGATGTGAACTGTCATGAAGAATGGCCACCGACACACAAAAAATCAGGCCATTCCAATACTCAAGTGGGCCACAGCACATGGTTTAAGTATGATTTTGAGTAAGCTTATTCGAATGAACGTTGGTTTTAAGACTAGGACGAGTTAAATCATCGGGCGACTGAGTGGCAGAGTCTTTTAGGTAGCCATTAGATAAGATGAACCGGCCTCTTTCTTGAGTTTAGACAAAAGATATCTTCACGTAAGATGTTGCATGTCATCATTCCGCATGCAAATGAGTGCTTTTCGTTTGGCTTCCTCAATACCAGGGACACAAAATAAAATGACACGTGTCTGGGATCCAGGTCCATCAAAGAGTCCCTTGTTGTGTTTGTCCCATCTTAAAGTTAAGGCCAGCTCACTCATTAGAGTAGAACTATACACGAGCTGAACCAAGTCGAGCTTGGCCAGCTTAGCTCGCTCGGCTAGTAAGCTATGCAAGGATGAACATGATGAGGTTGATCACTGTCTTCCTCAAGGATAACTATTCTGAATTCACGGAGTTTCTCTAGACTCCTCACAAAGACTCCTCGAATCCACGAAGAAAGGTAAGAAAATAAAAATAAATTCTAATAAATTCAAAATTTAATTGATGAATGAAATAAATGAGTTTACAACCCTTTAAATAGGGATATTAAGACTAAGAAGAAGTTAAGAATTAAACTATAACTAAAATTCCCTAAAATTCATAACTTACTATAAATAATAAATTTTCTATTTATAGTAAGTGTCCTATGTGGCTTATGGGTTGGTTCTCCCTTCCTATAGGGAGAATGCTAATCTTTCTACTGTTTTTAGTAAATATAAATATATTTTCCTGACATCTATGCGTAGCAATAATATCAATATTATTTTATCATAGTCGACTAAGTAACATATGACAAACTTTCATGTCAACTACGTTACAAAGTACTTGATCCTTATAATTTTTACCAATTGAAAATGAGACAGTACATTGATCGGCTACCTCTGTTTTATTTACTTCATTGATCCATCCAATCGTGTACGGAGATGAATGCTTTTTTGTTTTCAGTTGCACCTTTTCCACCATTATTTTCAACATGAGATTCTCACTACTCCTGACATCGATGATCACATTATAAACTTTTTAGCTTACAATGCACCTTGTTCGAAAGATGTTGTCTCGTTGTAATTCTATTTCTACCTTTGACATGTATAACGGCTTCCTCACGATCAAAGTGGTGGCCTGTAATTTACCATCGTCTGATGGTGCTTTGTAGAAATCGGGGTTGTATCATACAGTGACCACAGGTAGTTGAGCATCACTTTGAGCTCAAGGTGCACTTAGCGCATCTGCAGTTGCCTGAAGCCCTTGCATTGTCAACTGACTCTCTCGATGGAAAGCTTCCGTTCTTTTTTAAAGATAGCAAATCCCTAAATCACCGTCCACAAGATTTTTGTTCATACCTTCATTATTTGCCATCGATTCGAGAGGAGTCCTCACTCTGATACCAAATGACGCAGGGATGAACGTGATGAGGTTGATCACCGTCTTCCTCAAGGATAACTACTCCGAATCCACGAATCTTCTCTGGACTCCTTACAGAGATTTTTTGAATCAACGAGGAAAGTGAGCAAGAAAATAGAAATAAATTCAAATAAATTCAAAATTTAATTGATGAATGAAATAAACGAGTCTACAACTCTTTAAATAGGGATACTAAGACTAGAAATAAGTTTAAGAATTAAACAATAACTAGAACTCCCTAAAATTCGTAACTAACTATAAATATAAAATTTACTATTTTTAATAAGTGTCCTATGTGGCTTAACCACGTTATTCTTCTAATTTTTCTAAACACTTTTCATGTTGGGCACAACTCTTAAAGCCCAACGGATGAAGAAATATAATCAAAGGAAAACTTACTATTTATAGTAAAAACAGAATTAAACATGAAATTCGGTCGTAGATATGATGGAGTATTGCAAATTTGGCATGGGCAACCCGGCATAGCCGGGTTGATTGACAAAAGTAGCTTGTCTTACCCCAAAATCATATATGATACGTTGAGTAACTCATTCCAGTTTGCAAGATATGCCTGTGTTGAGGTTCTGACGGTCTTGATGACTTTTGTCTCTGATCGGGCCTTCTCTGATCCATCTTGGACATGAAAGTGTCCGCGACCCACTCTACATCATATCCTAGCTCAAACTCAGATCGACTCGATCTTGACTGTCTAGCTTAGCTAGGCTTGGTCAGCAGCTCAGGTTAGCTAGAGCTGAGTTCATGTCGAGCTTAAGCTTGATCTTTCGAACAGAGTTCAAGTTTAAGCCTACTAGCTGAGTTAGAGTTTAAGTTTTATAATTTTTAATATTTATAATTTATTTAAATATATAAAAATTTACAAAATATTTATATCTTGTAAACGTAATCCAAGTTGAATTGATTCGAATCGAGTTAAGTTCCAATCGAGCTGAGTTGGTCCTGTTCGGATTCGGCTCGAAAATTTTCAAGCCCAAAAAATCAGTTTAACTCAGCTTGAACCCAATATCAAGCCAAATCGAGTTGAGCTTTTTTGAGTCGAATTGAGCAAGTTTACCGAGCTAACTTGATCATGTACAACTCTCTCATCATCTAAGTACTCAACCTTGGATTTAAGGGACATTTGTAAAACACTGAACATTGGCTGTCATTTGTTTTAATCATCCATTACACGTCCACTAGATGATCATCTTCATGGAGATTTTCGTGCTCTATGGTGGGTGCATGAATGCATATACATCATCTAACTGTTTTTTTTTTTTTTTTCGGGGAGCTGAAATCAGGGATGGAACCATCCTGCGGCAGAAAATGTAGGACCCAACTCAAGTTAGACAATCGTTAGTTAAAATAGACGGAATCGGCAACAATGATGAAAAATTGTCCACCGCAATGAGGAGAGCTTCGTCGTACACCGACTGCCATCTCGTCAAACTGTAGAATTTGTGATATCTGGGATATTGACTTACTCGGTGGGCCCACTTTAGATCTGCCTGAGTAGGAACATCTAAGCTAATCAAACGGCTGGGGAAGGGTGGAATCTCCACCCTATCGGCACGATACAGATCATTATCCTCATGAGGGGTTGGGTGAGATCCAATCTACAACTGCCGGCCTGGTTGAGATGGACCACTACAATTACGTTTTGAAACAGAGCTGGGACAAACCACAGTTCGACTCGACTCAAAAAACCCAGTCGAGTCGAGTTGACTCATAAACTCAGACAAGTTTTTCGAACACGTGTTACATGTGTTGAACATCCACGCCGTGAAAAAGATGGGTCATAGCATCGGCTGTCCATTACTTTCAATGGTGTGATCTCATGATTTCTGCC
The DNA here is from genome assembly GCF_029962835.1 of Magnolia sinica. Classification (NCBI taxonomy): domain Eukaryota; kingdom Viridiplantae; phylum Streptophyta; class Magnoliopsida; order Magnoliales; family Magnoliaceae; genus Magnolia; species Magnolia sinica. The sequence continues at coordinate 84,805,649 of NC_080582.1, forward strand.
TCATTTGATCTTACTGGTGTGGATTAGCCTGATTTTCTCAGGTCAGAGAGCATTCTAAGGTGGATCCCACCTATTGGGTGGCCTGGATCAGCCATACGTGTGCAAAGTAAACACGTGCCAAGAATCACCTCTTCAATCTCTCCTTGCACGAATTACCTTACCATTTCTTATTTATTTTATGAAATGAAACAATACAAATAGATAGACATCAAGCAATCAATTGAATTACTGTGCACAACTAACATGCACCAAGTGGTGCTATTTGAAAATATGGTTTCCACGCCAACCCTAACCCCCGGCGCATGTTAGAAATATGCCCACCAATGTCAGTGGGCCATTCTAGTAAGGCCTCTCTCCAACATAGTTCCCAGGTGGGTAATACTCGCACGTGATGTAGCTCCAGCCCCTGTCACAGATGATCTTCGCACACCCTACACGCTCTGTGGTACGCCACACGATCTGGGTGTAGTGCGTGCAATCTGGGCCGGTACATGAGTTGTCGGAGTAGTGGTACCATTGCTTCTCAGCCACCCATGCTGCCACCGCATCCTTCGCCGTCCAACTGTGGCCCTGCCCGATGAAGATGTTCTCACCGAAAGCGTACCCCGGCGAGTGCACCAGCGCGCAGTCGTGGCGCCTCTCGTTCGAGTACACACGTGCATACGTGGCAAGGAGAGGCTCCCATTTGAGGGGTGGGACCCCGACCGCTTTCCGGGCATTGTTGTGGGCCTCCATGAACTGTTCGATCAGATCGGTCTTATTGGCCCTCGCATCAACGGTGCTGATTGGGTTGATCAAGAGGGTTAATGACAAGGACATGAAAAGGGTGGTCAGGATTAGTGCAAATGGAGTCATTGGTGGTGAAGTTGGTGAGTTGGATAATGAAACAAAGCTAAAACCAGTTTTTGGGTTTTGTTTATCGAGTGTGTGGTTGTGATGGGCTGATAGCATGGTGGGGCTTGTTTAAATAGGGGCCTGAAATGGAGGGAGATTAGTGGAGAGATTTTAGTTGCTTTCTGGCTAAGATTGGAAGGGTGTTTTGGTATGAGAAATGGGGTCTGGGTTCATTTGATCAAGGGCTTGAAGTTGTGTGATGTGGAAGAAAGTTAGCGGTTGGATTGTGTGTTTTGCACTTTTGCGGCAGGATATGCTTTCTATTGTTTGTTTCTGTAGCGGCCCGCTTTGTTTGAGGGACTTACTATTTCACATTTGATACGTAAGATTCTAGTGGAAGAGATTTGCTAAGCCCCCTTGCATTACAAGCGTGGAAGATCCGGGGGCCGCATTTGATGAAAGCGAAATGGACGGCTAAGAAAAGTTGACCTGGTTTTTCTATGCCATCCATTCGTTTCTAACATTGTGGTCCATTGCGGTGAGTTGATAAGCTTAAGTTGCCGAAACATCTAGACGGTGGAACCCACCTCTTGGGCAGTTTGGATCCCACATCTATGTCCTACGTGGGCAGATAAGGTGGACCATTTACATGGACGCGTGGGCTTGCAAACCTGTCAATTGAATCCTTATCTATTGGATAGCTATTGCATGGTGTGTGCAGTACGATAGTTCGGAAATATTCTGGAATTGAATTGTAAGTGTTGGAAATGTCATGGAGTCTAACGTGTGGTGGCCGGGTTCGATCCCGGTTCAAGTGGACCACACCACATATAATGTAGCAGTTGGGAGAATGATTATCACCGTTAAAACAATCTTAGGGCCTGCCATAACGTTTATTTTACATCCAATCAATTCATAAGGTCACATAGACATGGATGAAGAGGCAAAACAAGTATCATATAGATTCAAAACTTATGTGACCCCTAAAAGGCTTTAAATAGTAGAAGTTCAATCCCCCACTGCTTTTTACAGTGTGGTCAGCTTGATCTTTGGATTTATCTTATTTTTTGGCTTAAGCTTTACAACGATCTCCTCAAATCGGCCAAAGTTTTCTAACCTGTCCACTTATTTGTAATAGCGAGGCAGACTTTTTGAGTGGAATAGCTTTATCCTTCTGAAGTAGCATTGACCCCCACATGATGGATGGCTTGGATATTTCATGTGCATGCTGCTACCCTGGCATATGTGATGGACTGTGTATCAACTAATTTGTACACGCGCGTCTTAGTAAAGCTCTTAGTTAGGAGTCCCGTTCCGCTGAAACCATTGTATAATGTGTAATTCTATAATTTCGTGTGTGGCCCTACCATGATATAGGGCTCATATCCACTCTGTCCAAGTTCACCGTGCATTTGGTCACACCACAAGGAACGGTTGGGATGGGGACTCTCACCAACAAAACCTTTCAGGTATTTTACATATTCCATCCATTCCATTCATAGGATGTCAACTGTCGTGAATAATGGACACCGACACACCAAAAATCACGCCACACCACATGGTTTTAGGAATGATTTTGAATAGAGTAAATGTCATGAAGAATGGACACCGACACACAACCGTAAACTAAGCTTACTCGATGATAGCTATGGTTTTAAGACTAGGACGAGTTAACTCGGAGTCCTAGTAAGACCCGATCCAATTGAACATCAGGAGCCCACTCGGCCTGACTCAGCTCCGACTCGGGCGACTAAGTGGCAGGGTCTTTTAACTACCCATGAGATGAACCGGCCTCTTTCTTTAGTTTACACAAAAGAGCCGTTCACGTAAAATGTTGCATGTCATCGTTCCGCATGCAAATGAGTGCTTTTTTGTTTGACTTCCTCAATACCAGTGACACAAAAGAAGATGGCACGTGTATGGGATCCAAGACGTCCATCAAAGAGTACCCTCGATTCATTTGTCCCGTTTAAAAGTTTGAGGCCAGCTCACTAATCACACGTAGAATAGAGCTGTACATGAGCCAAATGGAGTCAAGCTTGGCCCAACTTGGTTCGACTCAGCCGACAAGCTATCCTAAGCTTGAACTCGACTCAGCTCAGTTTTTAAGCATGACTGTCCAGCCTAGCTTACCTTGGTCAGCAGCTCAGGAAAGCACCAGCAAAATTCAAGCTGAACTTGAACTTGATCTTTCCAACTTTGGTTCAAGGTTGAACCTACAAGCTGAATAAAGTTTAGGTTTTAAGATTTTTAATATATATATATATATATTTTATTTAAATGTATAAATATTTATAAAATATTTATATTAAGTTAACCTAATCTGAGTCGAATTGATTGAACTGAGTCAAGTTCAAGTTAAGTGCCAACCCAAGTCGGGTTGAGCTTTTGTCTAGCTCCGAATTAGCTCAAAATTTTTTTCAGGCTAAAAAAATCAGCTCGACTCAGTTCAAACCCAGTTTCAAGTCCGGTCGAGCGAATTAACTAAGCTAAGTTGGTTCATGTACAACTCTACTCATCAGCTGAGTACTCAACCTTGGATTTAATGGACATTTGTAAAATCCTGGACATTGGCTTTCTTTTGTTTTAATCATCCATTACACGTCCACTAGATCATCCTCATGGAGATTTCCGTCCTCTATGGTGGCTGCATGAATGCTTATATATACATCATCTAACTGTTTTTTTTTTTTTTTTTGAGACTGAAATTAGGAATGGGCCCATCCTGAGGTAGAAAATGTAGGTCCCAACTCCGTCTTTGGACAATCGTCTGTTAAAAATTTCTTATGGCTGCACAGAAAGTTAGACAATCATTGGTTAAAATTTTAAAATAGACGTCATCAGCATCAATGATGAAAAATGGTCCACTACAATGAGGAGATCTCCGTCGTCGACTGCCATCTCGTCAAACTGTGGAATTTGTGATGTCTGAGAGATTGACTTACTCAGTGGACCCAACTTTAGATCTGCCTGAGTAGGAAGATCTAAGCTAATCAAACGGCTGGGGAAGGGTGGAATCTCCACCCTATCGGCACGATGCGGATCATTATCCTCATGAGGGTGTGGGTGAGATCCAATCTACAGCTGCCACCTGGTTGAGATGGACCACTACAATACCGTTTTGAAACAGAGCTGGTACAAACCATAGTTCGACTCGACTCAAAAACTCGAGTTGACTCAGAAACTCGGACAAGTTTTTTGAACACGTGTTACACGCGTAGATCATCCAGGCCGTGCAAAAGAAGGCTCATTGTTTCCCTGCCACCAAAATCAGGCCAGATCATCGGCTGTCGATTACTTTCATTGGTGCGATCTCATGATTTCTGCCTCATTTGATCTTACTGGTGTGGCCCACAATAAGTGGATTAGCCTGATTTTCTCTGGTCAGAGCATTCTAAGGTGGATCCCACCTATTGGGTGGCCTGGATCAGCCATGCGTGTGCAAAGTAAACACGTGCCAAAAATCACCTCTTCAAGCTCTCTTTGCATGAATTGCCTTAGTATCCATTTCTTATTTATTTTATGAAATAAAACAATATGAATGTATATACACATCAAACAATCAATTGAATTACTGCATACAACCAACATGCACAATATGGTGCTATTTGAAAATATAGTTCCGCGCCAACCCTAACCCTGGCGCATGTTAGACTTCAACGTCTGAAATATGGCCCACCAATGTCAGTGGGCCACTCTAGTAAGGCCTCTCTCCAACATAGTTCCCCGGTGGGGAATACTCGCACGTGATGTAGCTCCAGCCGCTGTCACAGATGATCTTCGCACACCCCACACGCTCTGTGGTGCGCCACACGATCTGGGTGTAGTGCGTACAATCTGGGCCGGTACATGAGTTGTCGGAGTAGTGGTACCATTGCTTCTCAGCCACCCATGCTGCAACCGCGTCTTTAGCCGTCGAACTGCGGCCTTGCCCGATGAAGATGTTCTCGCCGAAATTGTAAACCGGAGAGTGCACCAACGCGCAGTCGTGGCGCCTCTGGTTCGAGTACACACGTGCATACGTGGCAAGGTGAGGGTTCCATTTGAGGGGTGGGACCCCAACCGCTTTCCGGGCATTGTTGTGGGCCTCCATGAACTGTTCGATCAGCTCGGTCTTATTGGCTCTCGCATCAACGGTGCTGATTGGGTTGATCACGAGGGTTAATGACAAGGACATGAAAAGGGTGGTCAGGATTAGTGCAAATGGAGCCATTGGTGGTGAAGTTGGTGCGTAGGATAATCAAACAATTACTAAAAACCAGTTTTGGGGTTTTGTTTGTGGAGTGTGTGGTTGTGATGGGCTGATGGACAGGTGGGCCTTATTTAAATAGGGGCTTGAAATGGAGGGAGATTAGAGGAGGGATTTTAGTTGCTTTCCGGCTAAGATTAGAAGGGTACAGGTTCATTTGATCAAGGGATAGAAGTTGTGTGATGTAGAAGAAATCTGGCCGTTGGATTGTCTGTTTTGCACTTTTGCGGAAGGAGATGCTTTCTATGGTTTGTTTCTGAAGCGGCTTCCTTTCTTTGAGGGACTTGCAATTTCAAATTTGAAACCTGAGATTTTAGTGGAAGAGATTTGGCAAGCCCCAACGCATTACACGTGTGAAAGATCCGAGGGCGAATTTGATGAAAACGAAATGGACGGCTAAAAAAAGTTGGCCGGGTTTTTCTATTCCATCCATTTGCATCTAACATTGTGGCCCATTGTGGTGAGTTGATCAGCTTAATTTGCCAAGCAGTTAGAGTGTGGGACCCACCTGTTGGGCAGCTTGGATCTCACATCCATGTCCCACGTGGGCAGATAAGGTGGGCCATTTAGATGGACGTGTGGGTTTGCAAACCTGTCAGTAGAATCCTTATCCATTGGACAGCAAAACATGGTGTGTGCAATACGTTAACATGAATATCATGTGTATAACGTCTGGTGTGGGTTGGGGGTGCTGATGGGTTGGGTTTGGTTGGGACCTGGTGCCCGGCCCCCGGAGCCCAAGCACAAAATTAGCTGCACCCAGAACCAGACGACTCCAAGAATTGATAAAATCTCTATTTCTGAAAGTGAATGTTACTAATCCATCAGATGATAAAGTGCGTCCCACATGTGGAAAGAAAGCGTTTGGACCTTTAAGTTACTTAAGATAAGCTACTTATGCCTCATATAGCCTAACGTGGTTTTTTAACTTATTAAGCTGATAAGTATATTTAGTAAATAACATACTTATTATTAGCTTCTTCTCTCCTGACTTTCTCTTCAACAACTGTTGAGGGTCAAATATTGCATATCAGACCCAGTTACTGCCTGGATTTACAAGCATGATGCCGCTTAATGGCCTGATTTAATCATATTTGTGATGCAGGGCGTATTCACGAGCATGGACTGAAAAAGGGTAGTAAAAGCATGGATTTGACGCTCCGAGAGCACCAAGGCAAGGAACGGACTCCAGGGGACCAAGATTGATGAAATTACACGCCAGGGATCCAAGAAAAGCGAGAAATTGAAGCTCAAGGGGCCTGAAAAGTGTCCAGAATGCAAGATCATAGGGTTCCCACCATCTGATCAGTTCAAAACTCCATACGTAGTCTGAGGACCATAAATGAACCGTACACGTAAAATTTCAGCTCCTGGATCACTGTGAAAGTGGCCCAACGGACAGATCAGCCCACAAATTACTGATCTGGGGCCCACCTGATCGCTGGATACACCTCATCTTCGGTCTCAACGCCTTAAAACATATGAAGAACCAGACGGACGGTGCAGATTCCTCGAAAAAATTCATACGTGGACCCCATATGAGATGAGTGTGCATGGTGTACATGTGCACTGGCCGTGCACAACAACACAAAGCCCGGTCAAACGGTCCATTGACCGAGCTCTCCCTCTCCAACTCGACTTCATTCCTGCGGCAGAAGCAGAGGCTGCGGGTGAATTTTGTGGCCCACCACCGTGATGCAGTGAGATGATCCAGACCGTCCATGAGATTCGTATGGCCTATGCCACTAAGGCCTAGGTGGCAAAATGCGAAGAAACAGTAATGATAGGATTCCAGCCGTTCAAACATAGAACGAACGGTAGCAAGAAAGATTCTCTGGGCCGCACCAAAACTGATCCAAACAAACCCATACTCGACTGAAATTGTTAAGGGAATCTGGTGGACGGTTTGGATTTCTCAAGCGACAAGGTAAGTGGGTCCCACCGAGAGTCCAGCGTCTAAAATCCGGGCTCTGTTTACGCAGCCCGCGCACGACCGTAAAAACCGGAGCTTGTGGGGTATACTGTGATCTCTATCACTGTCGGATTGCCGATCCAAACCGGCCAAAATCCTTATAAGTGGGTCTTTTCCCCAACCAAGAAGAAAAAAAACGGAATTTAGGACGTTCCGCCATCTCAAAATCCATTCAAACGCAACTGTTTTGCGTTCGTATGCAAGCTGGCTGCGTAAAAAAACGGGTTCCGCAACCTATTCCGTTCGGGACTCGTCAGCAGCTCTGGGAGGAGGCTGTTCATCTTTAAAAGGAGGTCTCGGTTTGGAGAAAAAAAGAAAAGAAAAGGGGAGCAGGAGTATTTTTGCTGCTGCACGTTGAACAAGTTTCTGGCGGTTTCAGTTGCTGCTGCACGTTGAAGAGAAGGCTGGCGGTTTCAGTCGCTGCTGCACGTCGAGGAAGAAAGGAAGAAACGAGGACGAAGGGAGGATTGAAAGAAGAAAGAAAAGAGACAGGGAGCTACGGCTGCTGCTGAGTGGGAAGGCTGGATCTGTTCTTCTCCTTCCTTCTTGTTCTTTTCTATTTTTTTCTGTTTATTTACTTTGTTTAAGAGGTTCTAACATGATCATACTAGGCTAAACCTCTTAGCTAGGGCTAAGAGGTGAAGCCTGTAGCGAGATGGGAGAGTCTAATTATATGCACTTAATTAAAATTTCGAACCGAGTTTAAGTTGATTTTTCAAGGAATAGTTTTGATAGTCTTTAATGGTCTCTTGTGACTAAAATCAATGGGCCTGCAATGGCTTTGAATATTCCTTTCCTTTTTATGTTTATGAAGTCGAGAACCCTGTTGTTCATCATTGTCCCATGGGCATGGTAGGATGACAGTACCCCTCCTAACCTTCATAATCATGTTGATTGATTGGTAGTTAGATTAATTCTGTTGTTTGCTTTGTCTCATGGGCATGGTTTGGTGATGGAATCCATTCTAATTCATCCATTCTTCATCTCTTGAAACCTATATCAATGGCAGTACAGTAAATTTCCATAATTTGTGATCCTGGCATACGATCTCCCTGATCTCTACAAGTGGATCCTCTGAATCCCTAGTTTTCTTTTCTCTGAATTCCTAAAAGTCGTAGATAATTTTTCCATAATTATTCCTTAATTTCTAGATCACATCTTAGCCTAGTTCTAGTTCTTCTTGGTTTCGGATAACGTACAGGTATCAGTCCCTGTGGATTCGACCTCGGTCTTACCGAGTTTATTACTACATCACAACCCTATACTTGGGGAGTGAACAAGTTTTTGGCGCCGTTGCCGGGGACTGATAGTTACGATTTTCTGAAATTAATTAGTTTTAGAATTAGGATAAGATTAGGATTTTATTAACTTTAGTTTTAGATTTTTTCTATTTGATTTTTAGAACTAACTTGTTTCCTGTTTTGTAGGATCCTGACATAAAATCTCTAAATTGGTAATTCTTTCCTAAATTCTCTACTTTTTCTTTTTATAGAATTAGGGTTTAGATCTTAGAAACTTTCTAATTCTAGTATCCTCTGTTCTGTAGGAAATAGGTTATTTTTAGAATTTAGGTTATTTAGAAATTGACTTTCTATTTTGGTTCTATTAACTTTCTAATTCTAACACTTTTTGAATCTAATTCTGTTTCTTAATTTATTTTTAGGATTTTTGTTTAGAAACTAACCTTCCTATTTTGTAGGCCTTTAAGATAGAAATCTCTATTTTGGTACACTCCTTCCCTACTCTCTATTTTTCAATTTTCTTGTAGTAATTTACTTTTTAGTTTAGGCTTTCCTAGTTTACTTTAGAAATTTCCGTTTTTCTTTAAAGAATACTTTCTTTTAGAAATTACTTTACTGTTATTTTTCTTTTAAAGTATCGTTTCTCTCCTTTATAGAATCTAACTTATTTTTGTTTTATTTTGCAGGTCCTTAACTTAGGAGCTTCAATTTGGTAATCCCTTTCCAATCCTCTCTCTCTTTCGTTCTAGATTTTCTTTCCTAGGGTTAAGTTTTTAACTGAGGGCTGCGAGTGTTTCATGCCCAAGTGGGCCCGTGACAACACTCGACGTCTCTTGACTGAAGGAGGAGTGGTTGAGGGGTTGACTATCCATCGCAGGATTAGACACCGCTCGAAATCCCCTGAGTTAACTGAGGTTATGGCTGAAGACCAACCTCCTCTACTTCCACCCAGGGTGGAGGATAACCATGATGAGAATGAGGTGCAACAGGCACCCCCGCCTCGTACTTTACGAGATTTTCTACAACCGGCGGGAGTGAGTACGCCCTCATGCATGATTTTTCCTGAAAACACAGGACAAATGGACATCAAGCCAGGAGTTATCCAACTCCTTCCCAAATTCCATGGACTTGAATCAGAGAGTCCATATTTGCATTTGAAAGAGTTCGATGAAATTATAGCTACATTATGTTTTCCTAATGTATCTGAGGATACAATTAGGCTGAAACTCTTTCCTTTTTCCTTAAAAGAGAAAGCTAAGACGTGGTTACATTCACTGCGTCCTAGATCCATTGGCACATGGAACGATATGCAGAGGGAAACAAAAAAAGCTTCCCACAACATAAAACGAGTACCCTCAGCAAAGCGATCATGAACTTTGCCCAAAAGCAAGATGAACCATTCTTTCAATGTTGGGAAAGGTTCAAAGATTTGGTCAGATTCATGCCCACAACACGGATTTGAAACGTGGCGCATTACAAATTTTTTCTATGATGGATCGACATCTTCCATGCGCCAAATGGTCGAGACAATGTGTAATGGAGAGTTCATTAATAAAGACATCGACGAGGTATGGGACTACCTCGATAGTTTGGCTGAAAAAACACAATCTTGGGACTATTACCCAAAGTCGAACACCACGTCTAGGCCAACTCAATCAAAGGAGAAAGGTGGATTATATCTCTTGAAAGAAGAGGATGATCTCAAGTGTAAAGTGACTACGCTCATAAGGAAAGTTGAGGCCATGGAAGGAAAGAAGGATAAGGTCAATGAAGTTGTTTGCGGCATCTGTGATTGCAACATTCACACAACTGAAAACTGTCCTACAATACCTGCCTTTCGAGGAGTGTTGAATGAACAAGCCAATGCCGTAAATAACTATCAAAGACCTTTTACTGGACCTAACTCTAACACATACAATCCTGGCTGGAAAAATCATCCAAACTTCAGTTGGAGAAATGGACAAACGGCGACTCCTCCAGGTTTCTTCAATCAAAATCCAAATCAAGTGAAACCTCAAGAGGAACCGGTTCAAAATCCCATACAAGAGCTAGCTCAGGCAATGCGGGGAATCACAGATTTTATGCAAAAGATAGATTCTCGTATGACGGTTATAGAAAAGGGGATGCTTCCTGCACAACCTATCCCCAATCCTAAACCGCAATACGAGAATAATGATCCCAGCTCTTCAAATCAGATGGGGCATGCTAAATCCATCACCACTCTTAGGAGTGGGAAGATCATTGATAAAACTCTTCCGGTTAGGCCCGAAAAGCCTCAAGAACCAGAAGAGGACAACAATGATGGATCCACTGATGCCCCACAAAAAGTGGAACCGGAACTTCTAGAGAAGCCAGTTGCTCCATTCCCCCAACGGTTGGTTTCACCAAAACCTCTCTCTAACTCTCAGGATATTCTAGAGGTGTTGAAACAGGTGAAAGTCAACATTCCTCTGCTTGATGTCGTTAAACAGATACCTTCATATGCCAAATTCCTAAAAGACTTATGCACGACCAAGCGACGGAGAATTATTCAAAAGAAAATCTTCTTGACTGAGAAAGTGAGCGCCATCCTGAAGCAAGACGTGCCGCAGAAATTCAAGGATCCCGGCAGCCCAACCATATCATGTGTAATCGGGAACCATCGAATTGATCACGCACTTCTTGACTTAGGAGCGAGCGTCAATTTGATTCCCTACTCAGTATACAAACAGTTAGGTTTGGGTGAATTAAAACCCACCCTAACCACACTACAACTTCCGATCGCTCTGTTCGTGTACCAAGAGGGATAATTGAGGATGTGTTGGTCCAAGTTGATAGATTTTACTACCCCGTAGACTTTATCATCCTGGACACCGAACCCATCAATAACATGAGCACTCGATTCCCGTCATTCTTGGTCGCCCATTCCTTGCCACGTCAAATGCAATTATCAATTGCGGGGAATGGTATCATGACTATGTCTTTTGGAAATTTGACATCGAGTCAAACATTTTTTCAATAACGGCAACAATTCGAGAGGATGATGACGATTTCCACGATATTAACATGATTGACTCTTTCGTGGAAGATACGACACCTCTGACCTTATCCTCCGACCATCTAGAGACGTGCCTGGCCCACTCCCATGATTTTGATGACGACATGATTAGGGAGACTTGCGCCTTGCTTGATACTGCCGGTACTTGAAGTTAACCGATGGAGGCCACAATTTGAAGAATTACCACAAACCGATGTAGTGCCTCTCCGTCTAACCTCAAGCCGCCGAAGCTTGACCTAAAACCTTTGCCCTCGATTTGAAATATGCCTATTTAGGTCAAGATGAGACATATCCGGTGGTGATCTCTGCCCACCTGGAGAAGGAACAGGAGAGTATGCATATATCTACTCTCATTGAGCATAAAGGAGCCCTAGGATGGACGATAGCGGACCTCAAGGGAATCGATCCCTCGATTTGTACTCACCGCATATATCTTGAGGATAATGCAAAAACCGCTCGCACCACAACGTAGACTAAATCCAAATATGAAGGAAGTGGTTAAAGCCGAGGTTCTTAAACTATTGGATGTGGGTATTATATACCCTATATCCGATAGTCAATGGGTGAGTCCAACTCAAGTGGTCCCTAAGAAGTCCTAATCACCATCGTAGCCAATGCTAATAATGAACTCGTGCCAACTAGAGTCACTCTTGGTTGGAGAATGTGCATTGACTACGGAAAGTTAATAACGTCACGAGGAAAGACCACTTTCCTTACCATTCATTGATCAGATCCTGGAAAGGTTAGTGGTCATTCCTATTATAGTTTTCTTGGACGGGTATTCGGCTACAACCAGGATAGAGATAGCCCTCGAAGACCAGGAAAAGACCACATTTACATGTCCTTACGGCACCTTTGCCTATCGAAGGATGCCATTCGGACTATGTAATGCCCCTGCCACCTTTCAGTGATGTATGCTTAGTATCTTTTCTGACATGGTGGGGCAATATCTAGAGGTCTTCATGGACGACTTCTCTGTTTATGGTCCATCTTTCAGCAAGTGCTTGGAAAGTCTTAAATGTGTGTTGAAAAGATGTGAAGAAAAGAACTTGGTACTTAATTGGGAGAAGTGCCATTTCATGGTTCGGAAGGGAATTGTCCTTGGGCATATCATCTCGCCCAAAGGAATCGAGGTAGATAAGGCAAAAATCGATCTTATCTCTAACCTACCTCCACCCAAGAACATCGGAGACGTGCGATCTTTCTTAGGACACGCAGGATTTTACAGGAGATTCATAAAGGACTTTAGTCTTCTCTCTCGCCCTTTATGTAATCTTCTTCAAAAGGATGCTCTGTACGAGTGGACTGAGCAGTGCCAGGAAGCTTTCACCAAGCTTAAGGGCACATTAACCACTGCACCTATCATGCAGCCACCCGACTGGAGCCTCCCTTTTGAACTTATGTGCGACGCTTCTGATTATGCTCTTGGGGCGGTCCTAGGCCAGAGAAAAGATAAGAAGCCCTACGTCATTTACTACACAAGTAGGACTCTGAATCCGGCCCAAGTGAACTACTCGACTACGGAAAAGGAACTCTTAGCCGTAGTGTTCGCCTTGGACAAATTTAGGTCCTACTTGATCGGATCCAAGATCATTATCTATACAGATCATGCGGCACTAAAGTATCTTCTTTCTAAGAATGATTCTAAGCCCCGCTTGATAAGATGGATCCTTCTACTCCAAGAATTTGATTTGGAAATTAAAGATAAAAAGGGAGTAGAGAACGTAGTGGCCGATCACCTTTCTCGCCTTAATACCTCCGATTCCCTTGAGGCGACCCATATCAATGACATGTTCCCGATGAACAATTTTCGAGTCTCCCATTCACCTTGGTTTCTGATATTGCTAATTATCTTGCTACAGGTGCCATACCGCCACAGTGATTGCAGAAGATAAGAAGAAATTTTTCACCGAGGTGCGCAACTTTTTCTCGGATGATCCTTATTTTGTTTAAATATTGCCCGACCAAATTCTAAGGAGATGTGTACTAGACGATGAGCATCAGAGCATCTCCTTCTGTCACTCTCAGGCTGTGGTGGTCACTTTTCCGCTAAAAAGACCACGGCCAAGATTCTGCAGGGTGGCTTTTTACTCGCCCACTATGTTCAGGGACACTCATGAGTTTTGCAAAGCTTGTGAGCGTTGTCGAAATTGGGAGCATTGTCCCGTCGAAATATGATGCCTTTGAATCCCATCCTTATCATCGAAGCATTTGATTGTTGGGGCATCGATTTCATGGGACCATTCCCCCAATCGTTTGGAAATCTGTATATTTTGCTCGCCGTGGATTATGTCACTAAATGGATTGAAGCAATTCCGTGTCGAAAGAATGACCATCGCACGGTCATTAAATTCCTGAAAGAGAACATCCTTTCTCGATTCGGAACACCTCGAGCCATTATTAGTGATGGGGGCTCACACTTTTGTAATAGACCATTCGAGAGTTTAATGAAGAAATACGGTATCTCTCATAAGGTGAGCACCCCATACCATCCACAGACAAGTGGACAACCCGATATTTCTAAAAGGGAGATTCAAAACATTTTGGAGAAAACGGTTAACCCTGATCGTAAGTATTGGTCAATCCGATTGACCGATGCCTTATGGGCATACGGTTCTGCATTTAAAACCCCTATTGGAATGTCTCCCTTTAGACTTGTCTATGGGAAAGCTTGTCACTTGCCTGTGGAGCTAGAACATAAAACATACTGGGCGATCAAAAATCTTAATTTCAATCTGGACAACGCTGGCTCGCTACACAAACTTCATTTGAATGAACTGGAGGAAATCCGGAACGACGCATACGAGAATTCGAGAATTTACAAGGACAGGATGAAGGCATTTCATGATCAACATATTCTACGAAAATCATTCACACCTGGTCAAAAAGTCCTTTTGTATAATTCTTTATTACATCTCTTTTCGAGTAAGCTTTGATCTTGTTGGACCGGCCCTTACATTGTTGTCATTGCTTATCCTCATGGGGCCGTCGAGATAAGAGATCCCGACAATGGCAAGGAGTTTAAAGTAAATGGACATCGTTTAAAGCCATTTGTCGAGAAATTTGATTCAGAGGACATGTCCATGCCTCTGACTGATCCTGTTTACCAGGACTGATCTCCTAGTCTGATGGAGGTATAGGTAGGTTTATCGCTTTCATAGGATTATGATAGTTGCTTTGGTCTGGCTGAAGACGTAAACTTAGCGCTCCTGGGAGGCAACCCAGCTCTTCATTTCATTTCATTTTTATCATTAGTTAGTTCAATGTTTGTGGGTAACATTACTGCAAACCCTCACGAGACTACAACTCGTCCACTAGGGGTAAACTAGGGGTTTAAAGGCTTGTTGCATGCGCTAAATGCAATCGAGAGCACCTGCGAAAGTGGTATAGGTAGGATTTTATTTTTACTTTTGTTGGTTTCTCTCTTGTACTGACTCTCTTTTACGTAGATATTTTTGGAAAACTTCCTGATTCTTTCGTCCAGGTACTATCTTTCCATCACTCCTCTTATATTTCCGTTGTCCCATGTGCATTGCATGTTTATTTCTTTTACAGTGAGGACAATGTAGACTTTTGGTTGGGGGTGGGAGATTAGGTTTCCTAATCAGTGTTTTCTTGGTCTTGAGCGAAAAATTGTGAAAAATTTTGAAAATTTTCTGGAATTTCGTATAAATCCAAAGTGATTTTGATGGCCACCTGAGACACTTGGAATTACAGAATACATGGTGTTGGTAATTTTTGACTCCTGGGTTCAGAGTTTGAACTATTAATCCATGATTAGAAGTTTTAAACATTGATTGAATTATAATTTTACACGTCACATCTCGCTTACGCATTAAGGGTTCATTCGATTAATTTGGTGATCACTAAGCTTGAAAGGAACCAACTTGAGAAATTGAAAGGATTGGGCGAATGGTTTACACCATAGGTTTACTCCCTATAGGTGTAGATTTAATTCCCTATGAGATATGTGAAAATTTTGGGTGTACAGTCTTCATCATAGGTTTGCTCCCTATAGGTGAGGATTTGATTAAAAAAAAAAAAAAAAAAAAAAAAAAAAAAAAAAAAAAAAAAAAAAAAAAAACTGAAGGAATGAAAAGATGATCTTTGAGGCAAGCTTTGGTTATTATGAATTCTCTTGTTGATTACCAAAGATATCCTAAAATTAAGAATTGAATATTAATGTTGAAAGTTGGGATTACACTTTACATCTGTGGAACTCAATATTTAGAATTTTTCTAATTAATGGATTAACACTTGAGCTTGGCTATGAAGTTTACCATAAGCTTGATTTCAGGAGAAAGTAATGCCAACATTCATGAATCTTAGAATTCGAGTATCTGAATTCTTTTTCATAAATCTCTCGAGTTCATAAAAAGTGTCCCGTATTTCTCAACTTATTTTTCGCATACCTTGCTCGGGACTAGCAAGATGCTGGTTGGGGGTTGTATTGAGGGTCAAATATTGCATATCAGACCCAGTTACTGCCTGGATTTACAAGCATAATGCCGCTTAATGGCCTGATTTAATCATATTTGTGATGCAGGGCGTATTCACGAGCATGGACTGAAAAAGGGTAGTAAAAGCATGGATTTGACGCTCCGAGAGCACCAAGGCAAGGAACGGACTCCAGGGGACCAAGATTGATGAAATTACACGCCAGGGATCCAAGAAAAGCGAGAAATTGAAGCTCAAGGGGCCTGAAAAGTGTCCAGAATGCAAGATCATAGGGTTCCCACCATCTGATCAGTTCAAAACTCCATACGTAGTCTGAGGACCATAAATGAACCGTACACGTAAAATTTCAGCTCCTGGATCACTGTGAAAGTGGCCCAACGGACAGATCAGCCCACAAATTACTGATCTGGGGCCCACCTGATCGCTGGATACACCTCATCTTCGGTCTCAACGCCTTAAAACATATGAAGAACCAGACGGACGGTGCAGATTCCTCGAAAAAATTCATACGTGGACCCCATATGAGATGAGTGTGCATGGTGTACATGTGCACTGGCCGTGCACAACAACACAAAGCCCGGTCAAACGGTCCATTGACCGAGCTCTCCCTCTCCAACTCGACTTCATTCCTGCGGCAGAAGCAGAGGCTGCGGGTGAATTTTGTGGCCCACCACCGTGATGCAGTGAGATGATCCGGACCGTCCATGAGATTCGTATGGCCTATGCCACTAAGGCCTAGGTGGCAAAATGCGAAGAAACAGTAATGATAGGATTCCAGCCGTTCAAACATAGAACGAACGGTAGCAAGAAAGATTCTCTGGGCCGCACCAAAACTGATCCAAACAAACCCATACTCGACTGAAATTGTTAAGGGAATCTGGTGGACGGCTCGGCTGTCTCACGCGACAAGGTAAGTGGGTCCCACCGAGAGTCCAGCGTCTAAAATCCGGGCTCTGTTTACGCAGCCCGCGCACGACCGTAAAAATCGGAGCTTGTGGGGTATACTGTGATCTCTATCACTGTCGGATTGCCGATCCAAACCGGCCAAAATCCTTATAAGTGGGTCTTTTCCCCAACCAAGAAGAAAAAAAACGGAATTTAGGACGTTCCGCCATCTCAAAATCCATTCAAACGCAACTGTTTTGCGTTCGTATGCAAGCTGGCTGCGTAAAAAACGGGTTCCGCAACCTATTCCGTTCGGGACTCGTCAGCAGCTCTGGGAGGAGGCTGTTCATCTTTAAAAGGAGGTCTCGGTTTGGAGAAAAAAAGAAAAGAAAAGGGGAGCAGGAGTATTTTTGCTGCTGCACGTTGAACAAGTTTCTGGCGGTTTCAGTTGCTGCTGCACGTTGAAGAGAAGGCTGGCGGTTTCAGTCGCTGCTGCACGTCGAGGAAGAAAGGAAGAAACGAGGACGAAGGGAGGATTGAAAGAAGAAAGAAAAGAGACAGGGAGCTACGGCTGCTGCTGAGTGGGAAGGCTGGATCTGTTCTTCTCCTTCCTTCTTGTTCTTTTCTATTTTTTTCTGTTTATTTACTTTGTTTAAGAGGTTCTAACATGATCATACTAGGCTAAACCTCTTAGCTAGGGCTAAGAGGTGAAGCCTGTAGCGAGATGGGAGAGTCTAATTATATGCACTTAATTAAAATTTCTGAACTGAGTTTAAGTTGATTTTTCAAGGAATAGTTTTGATAGTCTTTAATGGTCTGTTGTGACTGAAATTACAATGGGTCTGCAATGGCTTTGAATATTCCTTTCCTTTTTATGTTTATGAAGTCAGGAACCCCTGTTGTTCATCATTGTCCCATGGGCATGGTAGGATGACAGTACCTCTCCTAACCTTCATAATCATGTTGATTGATTGGTAGTTAGATTAATTCTGTTGTTTGCTTTGTCTCATGGGCATGGTTTGGTGATGGAATCCATTCTAATTCATCCATTCTTCATCTCTTGAAACCTATATCAATGGCAGTACAGTAAATTTCCATAATTTGTGATCCTGGCATACGATCTCCCTGATCTCTACAAGTGGATCCTCTGAATCCCTAGTTTTCTTTTCTCTGAATTCCTAAAAGTCGTAGATAATTTTTCCATAATTATTCCTTAATTTCTAGATCACATCTTAGCCTAGTTCTAGTTCTTCTTGGTTTCGGATAACGTACAGGTATCAGTCCCTGTGGATTCGACCTCGGTCTTACCGAGTTTATTACTACATCACAACCCTATACTTGGGGAGTGAACAACAACTCATGAAAAAGTAGAAAAGCTTTGAAAAAATTATTTGAAGTGATTAAGTAATTTTAAGTAAAAAAGTTACTTATAACTAATCATAAATCAAACTCATTTATTTGAAATAAGTTACTTATCTACTTTTGTAAGTTGAAAAAGTAACTTATTTGGTGGTATTCAAACGTGTTGATAGTGCCTTTAATCTAGTGTTGTTCAGTCGACCGAAGTAGGTTGTAATGTTCCTGGTCGATCGAGAGACTGTTAATGTATTGATCGGCTGAAGGTGCAACTGAAATGGATGAAATATCATGAAAAGTTTCATATGGAGGTTCTAACCGGTTGCGAGATGGATGTCCCAACCTCTTATGCCAAAGATCAAATGAAGAAGTAATAACAACAACCACTGTACGTTGCTTATTAGCCATCGCTGCTATTCAAAATTTGCGTCATCATCACTTGAACGTTAATAATGCCTACATGGGGATTTCAGTGAAGAGGTTTATATGATCATTCCACCTAGATTTGCATAAAAGGGGGAGACTAGAGTAGGCCGCCTCAACAAATCATTGTATGGATTAAAATGGGCTTTATGACAATGATTTAGCAAATTTTCTACTTTATTACTTGACGTTGGCTATACCCAGGCAAAGGCATATTATTTTTTGTTCACGCGATCCACTGGCTCCTCTTTCAATGCAGTTCTTGTTTACGGAGATGGAATCATCACATTTATGTAGACCTTGGTCTTCTTAAGCATTTCCTAGGCATTCAAGTGGCCATGTTATAGTATATTTCTTCCTCAAAGAAAATATGCTTTAAAAAATTTTCAAGACACTAGTTTTCTTCAAGCTCCCTTGACCAATCTTCCTACGAAACAGAAGTTAAAGCTCACAATCCTCATTGGTCGCCTAGGGTTGTTTGATTTTTGAAATCCACTGTAAATGCGTCATAAATGGGCAATATTTCCTTCCTCAAGTAATTACCCTATTGTTCCTCATGCTTGATTTGACCCCTACTTTTTGAACGCTAAAAAGAGGGCACTGCGAAATATATGTGGGATCCACCATGATGTATGCGGCTTACCCACACCGTCCATCCATTATGCCACCTGAATTTAGGGCATGAAAAAAAAAGGAGAAAGATCCAAAGCTCAAGTCGACCGCACCATAAGAAAAAGAAAATTGAACACCTACCGTTAAAAACTTCTTGGAGCCACTATTTCCTTTGGTGTAGGCCACTTGAATGTTGGATCTACCTCATTTTTTGCCCGTGCCTCAAAATGTTCTACTAAAATAGATGGACAGAGTGAATATATATATATATATATATATATATATATATATATATATATATATATATATATATATATATCACGATGGGGCCTACACATTTAAACAAGTCCTTTTGGACCGATTTTCGAAGCAAAAATACAAACTTCTTTTCAATTAAACATGATGAAAAAGTAATAAATGCTTATTTACATGGTATTTACGGCAGATTTAGAAAATCAAATAGACCCTTAATCTGCCCTATCATTACGCGACTGGATATTGTCTATCTTGTGCACGTCCTCAACTACTTTATGGACAAGCCTGGTTAACCTCATTTGGAGGTTACCTCAATCAGTAAGCCAATCAAGGCATTTTGCTCTCATCCTCTAGCAGTCTACAACTCAAAGCTTTTTATGATTCCTGTTGATGTTATTTTCGGCTTGCCCCTTTCGTGGTACTCGAAGACTTGCATAGGAAGAAAACAAAGGAGACCCTGGCTTGACCAAGGGGACCCTCTGATGCTAAAGTCAGAATCTGGGTCTAGGAGTAATGGTGTTAGGGCAAGAATGTGTGTGTACCTTTCACTTATATCGACGTCAATATTTATAGAAGCGAAGTCTTCAAAGAGCTTTCCTAACTGGAATAGATCTCTATCTTGAGCAATCCCGTAATCTTTGATCGATCTTCCTAGATTTTTGGGATCAAAGCTTATCTCTTGAAGATGTCAGGTGGAGATGCGGGCCGATTCCTCGAATCAACTAAGGCAGAGCCCAATAAACAACTTCCGAAAGAGGAGTGATGGGGCTTGGCTGACCGTTATCTTTTGAACACTGCTATGTTTAGATAGGTCATGCAACAAATCTCCAACCACTCTATTGGCCGACTGAAAGGGTGGGTTGGACTAGAGCTCCGTCAAAACTGGGGCTCGACCATTGAAGTGGGTTGGCGTATAGTTGCCTCTGTGAGATCCTCAAGAGGACCTAGAGGTGTATTAATCTCACTTGGAGGTCTCGCTTTGTGGCTCAGGGTATGCAGGCTGCGGTCAGGCTCGGCGCCTAGTGAGTTCGGGCTATGTCTCTCCATCCAGTGATTCGGGCATGGGCTGTAGTTAGACTCGGTGAATGGCGAGTCTAAGCCATATCAACAGGGTCGGTCTAACACCTAAGCCAACTTAAGGACTTGTTATATTTTCCCCCAACAATTCCAATTGGGCCAGCTACTCCATAACTCATTGCTCCATTATGGGTTACTGCATTATGTTGGGTGCCTTGCCTATTTCTTAGAAGTCTAAGAAATAGTCCATCATCTCTCACTCTTCTACTGAAGCAGACTATTGAGTCATGCTTGTATGTGATTTCCTCGTACCCCATCCAGAACCTTCTCTACTTTTCTATGACAATAAGGTTGTCTAACACATCAGTGCTCATCCCATCTTTCATGAATGAACAAAACACATTGAGATTGATTGCCATATCACCTTTTATGAATGAACAAAACACATTGAGATTGATTTCCATATTACGAGAATATCCAATTAATTAAGTTTGGTTCGTAATATTTCTATTTCAACTAACCAACTACTTGTATATGCATTAACGAAGCCTATTCTATCTAGGGCTGAAAGTTGGGCAGGTTCAACCCCACCGACCTGTGATCGACCCGACATTGGGTTGGGCTCGGGCAGGATGGATCAAGTCCAGTCTCAGGCTTGGGCTATACAAACACCAACCCGATAAAACTTTGGTTCGGCTTAGGTTGAGGTCTTGGGTTGCCCGACCCAACCCGAACCCGATCAATATATTAGTTACTTATAAATTATAATTGAGTGTCGATCATCTATGTTGAAGGCACAGGAAATTCTAGTGCCGTCAAGTTTCATTGGTCCACGTCATTTCTGATGACTCAAGCTAATAAGATAAGCTAGATTTCTCTATCCCTAATATATTGTGTGCCACACAACACGACTTTTAAAGGAGTAGTTGTCTTATATTTTTAGCTTGTTTGTTTAGAAAAAAATGAAATTCTTTACGATGACTAACTACATATATGATTAATAAAATCATAAATACGAAAAATAAGTGTGTATCAAAATATAATAAACTAATATAATAACGAAAATGTTAGCATGTATCCACCCAGCCAACTTGACTTACCCGACCGAGCCCGCTTGGGTTGAGAATTCTCAACCTGTGGTTGGGTTGGGTTGAGGTATAGGAACCTTGGGTTGGGCTAGGGTTGAGTACCAACCCGACCCAATTCTCAACCTGTGGTTGGGTTGGGTTGGGTTGAGGTATAGGAACCTTGGGTTGGGCTAGGGTTGAGTACCAACCCGGCCGACTTTCAGCCCTAATTCTATCCCTACTGATTGTACGGTGGGGCCCACCGGATGAACAGCGCAGCCAGCTATTAGAAGTCTAATCCTCTCTTTCACGGATCGTCCATATGGTGTGGACCACTGGAGATGGAGCATAGTCTCAGAAAAAGATTAATCAGACAATTCCCATCCATCTATTAATGGATATTTGTAAAATCCAGGACGTTGGCTTTCATTTGTCTTAATCATCCATTACAAGTCCACCAGATCTTCATGAAAATTCCTTGGTGTGAACCGTACATTTATGTCACTCTATGGTGGCTGCTTGCATGAGTGGGTGGTTGAGATCCAATCTAAGGCTTCCACCTGGTTGAGATGGACCACCACAATACCGTTTTGAAACAGAACTGGGCCAAACCATAGTTCGACTCGACTCAAAACCCAGTCGAGTTGACTCAAAACCTCTACAAGTTTTTCTAACATGTGTTACATATGTAGAACATCCAGACCGTGCAGAAGATGGTTCACACTATGAAGATTTCCTCCCACGAAAATCAGACCAACCCAGTTGGTAGGTCGGCACCTGCATTTATAGTCAGACGACCATCGGCTATCCATTACTTTCAACGGTGTGATCTCCTGATTTTTGCCTCATTAGGTGGCCTGGATCATCCACGCATGTGCAATGTAAACACGTGTCAAGAATCACCTCATCACTATCTCTTTGCATGAATTGCCTTAGCATTTCTCATTTATTATATGAAATAAAACAATACGGATACATATACACATCAAGCAATGAATTGAATTACTGCACACAACTGACATGCACCACCTCTACCCCCGGCGCATGTTAGACTCCAACGTCGGATAGATGGCCCACCAATATCAGTGGGCCACTCTAGTAAGGCCTATCTCCAATATAGTTCCCCGGTGGGTAATACTCGCACGTGATGTAGCTCCAGCCGCTGTCACAGATGATCTTCGCACACCCCACACGCTCTGTGGTGCGCCACACGATCTGGGTGTAGTGCGTGCAATCTGGGCCGGTGCATGAGTTGTCGGAGTAGTGGTACCATTGCTTCTCAGCCACCCATGCTGCCACCGCATCCTTCGCCGTCCAACTGTGGCCCTGTCCGATGAAGACGTTCTCACCGAAAGCGTACCCTGGCGAGTGCAGCAGCGCGCAGTCGTGGCGCCTCTCGTTCGAGTACACACGTGCATATGTGGATAGGAGAGGCTCCCATTTGAGAGGTGGGACCCCAACAGCTTTACGGGCATTGTTGTGGGCCTCCATGAACTGTTCGATCAGGTCGGTCTTATTGGCCCTCGCATCAACGGTGCTGATTGGGTTGATCAAGAGGGTTAATGACAAGGACATGAAACGGGTGGTCAGGATTAGTGCAAATGGAGCCATTGGAGGTGGATAATCAAACAATGCTAAAACTAGTTTTTGTGTTTTGATTGTCGAGTGTGTGGTTGTGATGGGCTGGTGGGCCTTGTTTAAATACGAGCCTGAAATAGGGTAAAGGTTCATTTGATCAAGGGCTAGAAGTTGTGTGATGTGGAAGAAAGCTGGCACTTGGATTGTCCGTTTTGCACTTTAGCGGCAGGAGATGCTTTCTATGGTTTGTTTCTGAAGCGGCTTGCTTTGATTGTGGGACTTGCCATTTCGCTTTTTTGAAACCTGAGATTTTAGTGGAAGAGATTTGCTGAGCCCCCATGCATTACACGTGTGAAAGATCCGAGGGCCGCATTTGATGAAAACGAAATGGACGGCTAAAAAAAATTGTCTGACTTTTTCTATTTCATCGATTGTTTCTAACATTGTGGTCCATTGCGGTGAGTTGATTAGCTTAAGCTGCCGAGACATGTAGACGGTGGTACCCATCTCTTGGGCAGCTTGGATCTCACATCCATGTCCCACGTGGGCAGATAAGGTGGGGCATGTAGGATTGCTAACCCGTCAATTGAATCCTTATCCATTGGATATAGCTAAGGCATGGTGTGTGAAGTACGATAGTATGGAAATCTTCCGGAATCGAATTTCAAGTGTGGGAAATATCATGGAGTTAGCGTGTACTGATCGGGACCATGATCTAGTCGGCAGGGAGTGCTGATGGGTCGGGTTTGGTACAGTCCCTGGACCCGAGCCCGGCATGGGCCTAGTGCAGCCGGCCGAAGCCCGAACAAAAAATTAGATGCACCCAGAACCGGACAGGCCCGAAAATTGATCGAATCTCTATTTTTGAAGGTGAATGTTAGTAATCCATCAGATAATCAAGTGGGTCCCACATACGTATAGAAATAGACATCTAGAATGATATCCGTAGGATATAACACGTGTACAATTGAGTCGGGCTGGCCCATTTGGATGCAACTACTAGTCTGGGAAATACAACCAAACCCAGTTCAAAGCGGGCCAGGCTCATTGGACTGGTCTGGACCCCAAGCCCATTTCACCTCTACTGGACTATTGTGTGTGTTTGCTTCCAATTATTGCATCTACGCGCAATGCAGACCTTCCATCAGTGTTGCACTTGTAGAACCTTCCGAACCGCCCAATTGCTGCCCATCACCATCAAATAGATTCAGCAGGCAAATTTGTGGTAATTATGTGGCTATGCTCTACCTAGGATGGGCCCATGATTCTGATGGGCTCGATGTATGGTGTGGATGACCTGTGCCCACTTAGATAAATGGTGTAGAACGCACACTAATGCTGAGAGAGAAGATAATCTAAAGAAACTGAATAATGCAATAATCAAATGAGCTGTGACGGCTGCTTTTCCCGCCCGTAAGATGACTTCTCATCCCAGTATCTTTTAATCCAGGCCTTCCGTTCCGAGCCTTGCTTTCCAATCATACCACTGACCTTCAAACGAGCACAGATGCAGCAACCATCTTAACCATTATGACCAAAATACCCTCAGGATCAACAATAATTTACTTATCTTTGAATTATCTTTCGGGTGCCACACGTCACCACATATGCCAGCGTGGCACATATGCTACATATCAAAACCATCAATCAGAAGAGTACCACTGTGGATTACCCATCCCAAGAATCAGATCGGTCCACTAGTTTCGTGGACCATAATTAATTGAACAAATGTATGGTTGTGAAAAACCGGCCAATCTTTTGTAAGCTGTCCACTTATTTCTAATATCATGGCACACCTACTGAGTGGACCAGATTTATCCTTCTGTAGTAGCATTGAGGTCTACATGATGGACGGCTTCGATTTTTCAAGTGTGTGGCATGCTGGCATATGTCGTTGTGTGTACATTAGCTGACTTATACACGCGTGTGGGCTCCTCAAAGCTCTTAGTTAGGAGCCTGGTTCCTATGCTACAATTTTATAATAACTGTAATTCTACAATTTCATGTGTGGCCCCACCGTGATATAGGGCCCACATCCACTCCGTCTACAAGGTGCACCCCTCAATTTCACCATCCATGGGTAACACCACGAGGAACGGTTGGGATGGGTCGTCCGTCAACAAAACCTTCTGGATTGTAATTCATAAGATACACACTCCGAGATGAATGGACACTCACATACTAAAAAATCAGGCTATTTTAATACCAGTTGGGCCACAGTACGTGATTTTAGGCATGATTTTGGTCAGAGTGGATGTCATGCATATGTCAGAGTGGGACCCACACACAATCCTAATCTAAGCTTCTACGAGTCGACTCGGACTCCCAGTGGGACTTGTTTTATTGAGTTTTTTCAAAACAATAAAATGATTTTTTAATTTATAAAGGAAATTTTGAAATAAGGATTGTGGTTTTTTGTGATTATTAACGGCAATTCATGAAGCTTTCATGAAGCCTTTGGTAAATGGAGCATCATTTGAATTCAAAATAGTAGTGAAAAGATGTCATTAATAATAAATGGATGCCATTATTAAAAAGACACCATGAAAAAGGTGTCTTTTCATAGAAAGAGTTTTAAAGTATTTCTTGTGATTCTATATAAACACATCTTTGAGTTAATTCAAATATAATAATGCCAACAATTTCTCTTCACCTTCTTCTTTTCTCCATTTTTGGTCTTGGATGGTTTTTGAAAATTTAGTGTTTTTAGGTGCTAAATTGTTAATAATTTTTTTAGATAGTAAATTACAAACAGTTTTCAAATGATAAGTTGTAACAAAATGTAAGTTAGGGCCGTATGCTATAAAAGTGTGTTCGGTGTGTAGTTTTTTGATTTTACGGTATAAATCCCACATTTCTCCTATATTGAAGAAAAGACTTATTGTATACATATTTGTTGTAACTCTATTCTAAATTGATTTAATCACCAGTATATTGCGAATCTCACCTTCAAGATAGCAACATCATAACACATCTTAACCCTATCTTTAGGTAATTAATATTTTATCTTTTCACTTTAATCTTAACATGATCCACTTCGGCATCATACTTGATTGATTTTTTTAACCATGGGATGAGCGGGACTCTTCCTTGTGTTCATACAGAAGAGACGTTTGCATGCGATCATTCCACGTGCAAATGACTGCTATTTGTCTGACTCTCCTCAATACTAGAGACGCAAAAGAAGACAGTTTGCACCATCCTTGCAATCGTGGCACGTGTATGGAATCCAGGACGTCCATCAAAGAGCTCCCTCAATGTGTTTGTCCCATCCTAAAGTTGAGGTCAGATGACTCATCAGGTGGACAACCGAAGATCGTTGAATGCAGAAAACGGGGACGTTGCTTATCGTTTCTCTTAGTGTGTATTAATTTATATACATGTGTGGCCCACTTCACAGACTAGCCGGACTTTCAACCTTAAGAATATTCAGCCCCAAGAAAGCCTTATGAACATCCTGGATAACGTAAACGTGTGCCACTTTGGCATTCCACGGTGAGATTGTTCGTATTTTCATGTTGGGGCTGTGTAGTTGTTGGATCGAGGATCATGTTTATATGATGGGCCCCACCTCAATGGAATATGGTAAAAAAAAGAAAAAAAAATCTATTGAATACTTTGGCAATTTCGTCATTTAACTGTTTTTCTTTGAGTATGAACTGTGAGTTTTTTATCACTGCTTTGTGGGCCCAGGATTTTCTCGTCTTGTAAATTTATTAGGATATCACACATCTACGATGAGGCTCATCAAACAAATGGTTTGGATCAATGCAATATGAACTGCAAATCAAATCGCTGCAGTCCGGACGAAAAAAAAAACGTCCGGATGTACTACGAAACGTCATGCATATATTATTAGACTCGTGTGTTAGTTTTGCACATTTTTAAATGGTGGTGACTCTTCAAAGGTACGCAGGGCATGGTTGAATTGCAATCCACCCGTTCAAATCTCTGGCCTAATGAGGATGAATAATAACCGAAAATTTTCACTGAGAGGATAGGGTTAACCACCTTACTTTCCCATTGAATCTGGACCACTCACTAGTTTACTTCAAACTTTCCATTTGACAACAATTACTTAGATGGTTAAGATTTC
Source organism: Magnolia sinica (assembly GCF_029962835.1). Lineage (NCBI taxonomy): Eukaryota > Viridiplantae > Streptophyta > Magnoliopsida > Magnoliales > Magnoliaceae > Magnolia > Magnolia sinica. The sequence goes on from NC_080582.1 coordinate 84,832,729, forward strand.
TTGATGAGTATAATCTTAAAAATATTATCCATCCACATTTCCACCTATAATTTGGATGGTTTGGATTGAGGAGATGAGTCTCTTCTAATTTTTAAATGGTAAGAAACTAACATAGGAGTCTACGCTCTAGAAGTCCTTGCATAAAGCTTATTCCACAAGTTATTCACCTGCCTTTGAAACTTGATCACCTGAGATCCTGAGCCATTCACCGGACTCCGTTTCCGTGGTGACCCCTCCAGTACCGACGTCAGTGCTGGATCATAATCCTCACGAGTGGACGGTTGAGATCCAATCTCAGGTTGCCACCAGTTTAATATGGTCCGCACAATACTGTTCTGAAACAGAGATGGGCCAAACCATAGTTCGACTCGACTCAAAACCCAACCAAGTCGACTCAAAAACTCGTTTTTCCAACACGTGTTACGCGTGCACAACATCCGGGCCGTGTAAAAGATGGCTCACACCATCGGGCCAACCCACTCGGTAGGTGGCCAGCACCTGTATGTTTAGTCAAACCATCAGCTGTCCATTACTTTCAACGGTGTGATCTAATGACTTTGCTACATTTGATCTTCATGGTGTGGCCCACAAACACACGTGTGATAAGAATGGACGGTTGAAAAAAAGATCAACAGCCAATATTCGTTGCGCTCGTGCAGTCCACCACCTGACGAGAGGATTAGTCAGAGTTTCCTGGGTTAGAGCATTCTAAGTAGATCCCACCTATTGGGTGGCCCGGATTATTCATACGTGTGCAAAATAACCACATGTGCCAAGAATCACTTGCCTCGGCATTTCTCATTTATTTTTTGAAATGAAACAATGCAATACATGCACATCAACCAATCAGTTGAATTACTGTACACAACTAACGTGCACCATGTGGTGCTATTTGAAAATATGGTTTCACGCCAACCCTAACCCCCGGCGCATGTTAGAAATATGGCCCACCAATATCAGCGGGCCATTCTAGTAAGGCCTCTCTCCAACATAGTTCCCAGGTGGGTAATACTCGCACGTGATGTAGCTCCAGCCGCTGTCACAGATGATCTTCGCGCACCCCACCTGCTCCGTGGTGCGCCACACGATCTGGGTGTAGTGCGTGCAATCTGGGCCGTTGCATGAGTTGTCGGAGTAGTGGTACCATTGCTTCTCAGCCACCCATGCTGCAACCGCGTCCTTGGCGGTCCACCTGCGGCCCTGCCCGATGAAGATGTTCTCACCGAAAGTGTATGCTGGCGAGTGCACCAGTTCACAATCGTGCCGCCTCTGGTTCGAGTACACACGTGCATATGTGGCCAGGAGAGGTTCCCATCTGAGCGGTGGGACCCCCACCGTTTTCCGTGCACTGTTGTGGGCCTCCATGAACTGTTCGATCAGCTCGGTCTTATTAGCACTCGCATCAACGGTGCTGATTGGGCTGATTAAGAGGGTTAATGACAAGGACATGAAAAGGGTGGTCAGGATCAGTGCAAATGGAGCCATTGGTGGTGAAGTTGGTGAGTCGGATAATGAAACAAAACTAGTGTGTGGTTGAGATGGGCTCATAAGCTGTGGGGCTTGTTTAAATAGGAGACTGAAATGGAGGGAGATTAGAGGAGAGATTTTAGTTGTTTTTTGGCTAAGATTTGAAAGATGTTTTGGTATGAGTTGTATATGATGAAATAGGGTCTGGGTTCATTTGATCAAGGGCTAGAAGTTGTGTGATGTGGAAGAAAGCTGGCCGTTGGATTTTGTCTTTTGCACTTTTGCGGCAGGAGCTGCTTTCTATGGTTTGTTTCTGTAGCGGCTTGCTTTGTTTGAGGGACTTGCCATTTCACATTTGAAACCTGAGATTTTAGTAGAAGAGATTTGCTAAGCCCCCATGCATTACACGTGCGAAAGATCCAAGGGCCGCATTTGATGAAAACGAAATGGACGGCTAAAACAATTTCTGGGTTTTACTATTTCATCCATTGTTTCTAACATTGTGGTCCATTGCAGTGAGTTGATCAGCTTACCTTGTTGGGACCCACCTGTCAGGCAGCTTGTATCTCACATCAACGTCCGACGTAGGCAGATAAGGTGGGGCATGTAGTTGGACGTGTGGGTTTGCAAAGCTGTCAATTGATTGCATCTACGTCAATCCAGACCCGGTGGGACCCATTTTGGATGTTCATCAATATTCCATTTGTAGGACCCACCAAACCGTCCAATTGAGGGCCATCTAATGGATTGAGCAGGCAAAACTGTGGTGATTTTAGGGCTATGCTCCTTTTAGGTTGGGCCCATGATTCTGTTGGGATCGATCTACGGTGGACGAGCCGTGCCCACTTTTATAAATGGTGTAGAACGCACACTAGTACTTTATTCAGCTTCTTGAGATTTCTCATGAAACTGAATAAACCAATAGTCAAATGGGCCGTGACGACTGCTCATCCCACGTGTATGATGACTTCTCGCCCCAGCATCTTTTAATCCAGGCCATCCGTTGCAAGCCTTGCTCCCCAATCGTACCGCCGACCTTCGAACGAGTATAAATGCAGCGACCATCCGAATCATTGTGACCAAAATACCCTCAGGACGAACAGCAACCATGCATCTAAAAGTCAGCTAATGCACACGCCACCATATATGCCAGCGTGGCACACGTGCGATATATCCAAGCCATCAATCAGAAAGGTTCCACTATGTAGATTATCCATCCCGAGAATCAAATCAGTCCACTTATCATGTGGACAACAATTAACCGAACAAACTAACGGTTGTGAAAAATCGGCTTTTCTAACCTGTCTAATATCATGGCACACCGAGTAGACCAGCTTTAACTTTCTGCAGTAGCATCTAGAGGGTGAGGTCCACGTGATGGATGGCTTCAATATTTCACGTGTGGCACACACGCTGGCATATGTGATGAGGTGTGCATTAGCTGACTTATACACGCGCGGCTTAGTAAAGCCCCGTTACTCTATACAATTTCGTTTTTGGCTCCACCATGATATAGGGTCCACATCCACTCCGTCCACAAGGCGTGCTTCCTTAAGTTCACCTTACATGGGTCACACCAGAAGGAAGAGTTGGGATGGGAACGCTCACAATTAAAACCTTTAAGATTGTGTTGTGTGTCCTACGTACCTTCCATCCAATCCATTCGTAAGATCTGCTCTGCCATGATGAATGGACACCGACAATCCAAAAATAACGCCATTCTAATACTCAGGTGGGCCACCCTGTATAGTTGTTGTATCATATTTCTAATAACCGTGAGAAAGCTAATAGGAGGAGGATGACATATGGTATTGCACCAGGAGTAGAAAGTAGGTAATAAATATCTTTAAATATTTTGAGCACTTTTTACATGCGTACAACGGATGTAAGTTGGTTCCTACACGTACGTGGATGATTGATGGAGTGTTGCAATTGATATAGAAAAGGTATAATAAAGCTGTTTAAAATATAAAATGTAGTTAAGGGCAATCAAAACAAAGCCTTAACGATAAAAGTGATATGAGTGATTGAAAAGCATTTAAAATAAGAACAAAAATAAAAGGAAAGTGTAACAAAAAAATGATTTACAGAAAATCTTTTCAACTACTGTAACCGATGCAGTAACGAAAGAATGATATAGAAGAATACATTGCTATAGAACTCTATAAATGGTGGAGGAAATCAATAAAAAAATGAGTCTCATATCAACCAAACCAAACAAGTAAATCTATTAATTTACTTTATCTCAACCTATCTTAAAATTAGTAGTAATTCTTAACTATAAATTGTAGTTGTAATACAAGTCTATATTCATAAATTGGATTTGTTATTTATTTAATATTAAGCAATTCTTTCAAGAGATGCATTATTACGGCCGCTCCTAGTGATCAATTGCGAGTTTTTTGATTTATCTAATTTGCATTAGTATTCTAAAAATCATTTCTTATAAAAGTCACAAAGTAATTCATCTTGAGAGGAAGAACCCCACCATTTGATTATTGCATGATCATTATCAAATTCCACAAATATCTAAGTAATCAATAGACCTCTTCAAAATCTAATCATATATATTTATATTGCAGGTTACTTTGGCGCTTGGGTCAATGGCAATCAATTTGGATCGAGTCATTATATTGATCCTATCATGTCCATTGAATAGAGACAAAGCAGCCAACAATAGTTTTAGGCATGATTTTGAATAAAACTGATCCGGTTCGACACCTCGAATAACGCCCAGTCACCTAAGTGGGGACGATTCAGCTCTGACTCAGGCGAGTGAGTGGCCGAGTCTTTTAGCCATGAGATGAACCGGCCTCTTTCATTGAGTTTACACAAAGGAGAGGTTCACGTAAAACGTTGCATGTGATCATTGCATAAAATGAGTGCTTTCGTAAAAGAAGACGGTTCGCACCATCCTTGCAAACGTGGCACGTGTATGGGATCCAGGACGTCCATCAAAGAGCTCCCTCAATGCGTTTGTCTCATCCTAAAGTTGAGGTCAGCTCACTGATCAGGTGTACAGCAGATGAGCGTTGAATGCGGAAAACGGGAACGGTGCTTATCGTTTCTCTTATTGTGTATTACTTTTATACACATGTGTGGCCCACTTGACAGACTGTCCGGATTTTCAACCCTAGTTTTGTACAATTTAAAAATGGTGGTGACTCTTCAAAGGTACACATGGCATGTTTGAATGGCAATCCACGCCGTCCAAATCTCTGGCCTAAGGTGGATCAGCAATAATCGAAAAATTGCACTGAGAGGATAATGTTAACCACCTTATTTTTCCCTTTGAATTTGGACCACTTACTATTTTACTTTAAAATATCCATTTGACAACAATTAATTAGATGGTTAAGATTTCTTGATCAGTATTATCTTAGATATGTTATCCATACACAATGCGACCCACAGTTTGAATGGTCTGGATTGAGGAGATGAGTCTCTTCTAATTTTTAAATTCTGTAAAACTAACGTGGAAGTCTACCGCTCTGAAAGTCCTTGCTGAATAAGCTTATTTCACAAATTACTCACCTAATCCTCTCCCCACCCATGTTTATGGACGCTGATTGGTCACCATGGATATCCTTGTTGACCTGACTACGTGGAGCTCACCTTGATGTATGTGTTTTATCCGTGCCGTCCATCCATTTTGCCAGCTTATTTCATTTAGTGAGCCAAAAAATGAGGGAGATCCAAAGCTAAAGTGGACCACACCCAAAGAAAATGAGAGAATTAAACTCCTACGGCTGAAAACTTCTTAGGGGCCATGGAAGTTTTGGATCAAGCTGATATTTGTGTTTTCCTTAGTATATGTCCACGTGTCGTTGTCACAAACAGAAAATTTCTGTTTGTTGCAATGTGACTGCCCACATCATCACACACAACATTCAATGCAGTAGTATTTACTGTGTCATCATTGATGTTACCAATCAGGATATATGAAAATAGAAAATTTCTATTTATAGCAAGCAGAAATTTCAAATCTTAAATATCATTCTTGGCCCTATAAAAGTTTTAATGGTAGTAGGCATTATTATCGCACTTTGTGGTTCACTGGATCTAACTCATTTTTTTGCCCATGTCCTAAAATGAGCTGAAAAATTAGATGGACAGCGTGATAACGCACATACATGACGGTGGGCCCCACAGAGTAGGGTCAACAGGAATATCCCTGGTGACCTGGGCACAGGCAATCCGCCATCGTTCAGAACATGATCACCTGCTCATTCACCTATGTATTCGTACGTACACCAACCTGTTCATGCACTATAGCATGTGCGGGGCCCGCGGTGTTGCGTTTCTCCATTCAAACTACCCATTAAGTGATCCACACCATGATGATGAGATACACAAAAACACAAGAATAACCCATCATTAATTTGGCCACACCACATAAAACAATTGAGAACCACCAAATTCACGCAGTGGCCCACCACGTGATGGTTGGATATGTTCTTATTTTCTCCATGTCTAAATCTCAGTGGGGCCACCCTTAATCCACAAGGACATTAGATGAACTGGGGCTGTACATTGTGCTGAGCCAAGCCGAGTCAAGGTGGGTCAAGCTTGGCTTAGCTCGTTCATGCTCTCCTCGAGCTTACCATTGAAGTTGTTGGAAATTATACAGATTAATGTATTTCTGTATAATGTGGAAACCGAAAAGTGCAAAATAATCAAAAATCAGGATAGGTTGAAGCACGTCTGAAACGCTGTCCTTAAAGTGTTATTTGCCCCTACTCAAGTGAATTGAGTATGCTGGTAGGTTACAGGCAAATAGTTTCTAGGATACGACGAGCCTGGTGTGGGTCTGTGTTTAACAAACACGAGGGCCCACTAAATAGAATTCAATTACACACTTTCTGGCAGTATTACAGTATAAAGGAAAAAATTCCAAGAGAGGAAGGAAAGAAGAGAAAAAACTTCTGCACAGGTAAGTTCAAATCTTCAGCTACTGGTTCAGTTGAACCGTTCTAGACCACACCGCTGGTCTATTCTTCAAGCTAAGGTTTAAGCCTTGCCATGTTGCTGAAAACACTAGAATATATGAGTGAGAGGGGCTGGCTGTCTCAGTTCGTATGGGTTTGCTGGAGTGAGTTGAGATGGTTTGGAAACCCATCCAGGTCCTCCTTTTATAGGCTATGGTGATTAGGGGGTTATGGTTCAGAGACTTAAATTTCATTAAGTCATTTTTGGCTGTTGGAAAACTAGCCGTTTTATGGCCATTTTCATTGTGCATGGACCATTAAGTGCTGCATTGTCGATGTTGTAAGACAATAGCTAGCGTTTTCTAGATTGGGCTAGCCATGCAGATTACACCGAACCCCTGCACTAATGGCTCACATTTATTCTTTGCATGACTCTTTTCAGTCCCTCTATTTATACTGAGAGATTTCTTTTCCAATCCTTTAGTATTTCTGCTAACCAGCCACCTGCCATAAGTGCAAAGTGTGCTACTAGTACCTCTACAGCCACACTGCCTCACATTCCCACGCCCTCGCACCGAGCCCGAGATCAAGCCCGAGCCCGTGCCCGAGCGCGCGCGGTCCATAGTCCACGGACTAGGTAGGTAAATATTATAATACTCCACATCTTTCATATAAACCACAAGTTTTTCTCTTCTCTTTTCCATGTAGGACTATTTCCAAAAAACCTACAGAAAAGTGTTTTTTTCAAAACAACTTTTTATTTTATATATTATTTTATTATTAAAATATTTTTTATTAAAATCAATATTTTTGCAACAATGCCCCACTTGATTTTATAAAATTATTTTCTATATATATATATATATATAAGTACCTTGTTGTTAAGGAAGGAAAGAAAATGGTAAGAAAGTGACGAATGGATAGGTTATGGTTTAAGTCTTATTTTATTTTTACTTTTAAATATTATATATATTCGAGTCAAGCCAAGCTCGAGCTGAGTCGGGTTCGAGTTAAGTCGAGTCGAGCTCTACAATGTTCGAACTCAGCTTGTTTTCACAGGTCATATGAAGCTTAGCTCACCTCAAGTTGTCATTAGAGTCGAGTCAAGTCAAGCTAGATCAAGCTAATCCAAGCGAGCTTTTTGAACTAGCTTGGCTAATGTACAGCCACAAGAAGAACCGGCCCCAAGGGTACTTCCGTCATTAAGCACCCATACATGCAAGCACGGTATCTCTTTCCAATTCCACATCAAACACGCAAATTTTGTACACTAAAAATAAAAAATAAAAAAAAATGCCCCCGCCACCTTATGTAAACCCGAATCAAGCGCACGGTCAGCCGCATACTAACGTAGGACCAAAGAAACAAAAGAAAAATATACAAACATCCACATCTCTCCCTACATTCAAACACTATATATACACCGAAATTCGCTATATCTTCCATCCTATCCATTCACATTCCAAACCAACATTCATACATTTCTCAGCAATGGCTCCTCCAACTTCATTTCTCCTTATCACTCTCATTTCCTTACTAAGTCTACTAATCACAGCTCATGCTAGCCTTAATAGTACTCAGATCATCGCCCAATTCATCGACGGTCACAACAGTGCCAGACGTGCGGTTGGAGTCCCTCCACTCAAGTGGGAGCCCCTACTGGCCCGGTACGCACGTGTGTACTCCAACGAACGGCGCAAGGACTGTGCTCTGGTGCACTCGCCAGGGTACGGGTTCGGTGAGAACATCTTCTGGGGCCAAGGACACAGATGGACGGCTAAAGATGCGGTGGACGCTTGGGCGGCTGAGAAGCAGTTCTACCATTATAGCGATAACACGTGCTCGAGCAGGGATTGTTCGCACTACACCCAGATGGTTTGGCGCACGACGGAGCGTGTGGGGTGTGCCCAGATCATCTGTGACAGTGGGGACACGTTCATAACGTGCGAGTACTATCCGCCTGGGAATTACGCCGGAGCTCGGCCGTACTAAATGTCCGTCTCATCATCACCGTCCGTTTATTTTTATCATTAATTGTTTATTAGGGTGGAATTATGTAATTGAATTAAATAAATATAATAAGGTAGTTCACCAGTTTTAAATAATTGGTTGATGTTTGTGTCTTGCATGTACTTTGTTTGTGCTTGTGGGGCCCATCATTTGCTGGGCCACAGTCAATTTGATGGGCTTACAGCAGATGAGAGATGGAATCAAATTCTAATCTACTGGACAAATCCAACGGTTTGATTGGTGGCAAGGAGACCGTTAAAAATAGAAACACAAAACAACGGTCTACATTGAACTGGTGCTGGGCAGATAATTAGGTAATGTAATGTTTTATAGTCTTTTGTCGCATGGTCCATATAAGGTGGGGCCCATTGGACCAACTGTTGGGAAAGGTAGTCATGTGATTCTTCGTAGCACCCTCGGAATCAATGGACAACGGTCAGTTTGACGGAGTGGCATGTTGGCAGGGTAGGTTTGATTCTGATGGTGTGGCCCACCTGATGAGTTGAACGTCCTGATTTTCAACACAGGTGATCTTTATGGTTGGAACTACCGTATTCAGGGTACCGATGTCCTACTCAACTGCCATGGGAAAGATAGTACGTACCACAAGTTGTGGTGCCTTGCTTATATGCCATCCGCGCTCTCTTATCTCATTAAAAATAAAATAAAAAATGAAGGAATTATATGATGAAAGAGAAAGAGCACGGACCCCTTTGGAAAAGTCGGCCTAGAGACCGTCAATCCAGACCATTGAGCTAATGTCTCCAAAAGGATAGACCATGCCCAAGAAATTTCACAAATCCGAAGCTTTTCTTGGATTTTCTTTTCTAGTGGCTAAAATTCTGTGGGTCAAGATAATTCAACCAGGCAGGTAGTTGGGTCTGATCAGGCAGATCTTTGGGGGAGTTCCCCTTCATCTCAATCATCATCAGCTCAATGGTCTGGATCACCGATTTGTGTGGCCCACTTGAACTCAAGGGTCATATTCTTCTTCTCAAACGTGTGTTGGGCACTGGATTAATAACCCACTTTTAACACACACCCACACCACATGGACACTACATGGACACTCCATCCCATGATCTCAGTGTTAGATCAGAGTATAGAGCCCTATAGTGGTTAGTAAATATCATTAGACAATCCAGACCGTCCACCTGGTGGCCATATCAAGGATTGCCTGCACCAAAATATTACACTGATCATACAATCTTAATCATATGGACGACTCTTTTCCACCGTAACCGTCCATTTGAAGGCATCAAACATATAATCAACAATAGCCATTGCAATTTCTTGACTCTGACTATTTAAGGTTGGACCCCATGTACGGATTATCAAGCAACGGACCGTTTAGTGCGATCGATGCAAGATGATATACGGATGGCAACGGGTCAGGGTCGACTCGTCGGTCAAACTGTGGCCCGATAACAACCAAATTAGTCGGTCAGGTCGGGTCAGGTCCGGATGAGCTTGATGGATTTAAGGGGGTCGAGTTGCGCCTCAGGTAATGGGTTGTGGGTGTGGCCGGGGCTACATGCGAAAAAATCAAACAGATTATAAAACGAATCGACAGAAGATGAGAGAGATCACGCACCGGAAAATCTCATATCTAAAGCAGCCATGGCTCTCTCCCAGCCTTCTTTGAAATACCCAAAGTTGCTCTCTTCTTCTTTTTAAACCATCCATTGTTTTGTCACCCACCAGATGAGTGGACTGGCCAGGTTTTGAACCAGGTGATCTTCATGCTGTGGTCCACCTTTTAGACTGGATCTGATTTTGTATACGCGCGGTGTCACATCCTGAAAATCAGCATCCGAGTATATAGACCCCATCCTGAGTTTCCGGGTGAAGATGCACACGAGTGGCGTAGCTCGATTAACATATGCATATGATCAAAATTAGAGTATTTTTAAAATCAGCGGTATCAAAAATTAAACAGAAATAATTAAATTTGAAAATATATAGCTAATATTTAAAATATACAATTATAAAATGAGTGTCTGGCTAATTAAAAATTATACAAGCCTCAATATACATATCTAAAATAACTAAAGTGTAAAATTCAGTTTTCGCCCCGACTCTTCAAAAACATAGCGGTGATAGTGCAAGAGATCTAGATAGTACTTGTATCAATAATATTGTCCAGTTAATGTTTTACAACACTATTCCAAAGTAAGAATGAGTGGTTAACTCAATGATCTCATTAACTCTAAGTTATATATATTATCAACTCCACCGGCACATATAATGATAAAAATAACTTAAACATTTAGTTTCTAAATATTCTTATTAATACATATATGTGCGGTCATATGAGATGATGCATACCCTCACAATCCAACCATTGAAAAAGCAGATCATATGATTTCTCCTAACCCTCTTCAGCAATAGGAATTATAAAATCGGAACTAATCACATACAGGCAATGGACAGCAAGTTGTGGTACCATAGCATTTATCCCACCAACATGTAACTTTTGTAGGACATCAGGATCGTTAAATCGGTAGAACCAACCATGATTATCAACCCTCTTGAAAATCAGACAATCCGTAAGCCAGGTGGGTCAGAAGAGTATGCGTAGTCAAAGCGACCGTTGTCCATTGATTCCAAAGGTGTGGCCCACCTGATGAGTGGAACGTCCTGATTTTCGTCCCAGGTGATTTTCACGGTGAGAAGTACCGTTTTCAGGGCACTGATGTCCTACATTCCTTACCACGAGTTGTTTGGGTCAGGAAAATTCAATCAGGCAGATCTCTGGGGAATTCCCCTTCACATCAAGGATCATCAGTTCAATAGTCTGTGGACCACGGAATTGTGTGGCCCACTTGAACTCGAAATCATATTCTTCCTTTTTAAACGTGCAAGATGCTGGCAGTGGTGACATAACCACATAACCCTGTTTGATCCATACAGTACTAAGTAAACATGGTGGACGATCCAGTCTGTCCACCTGGATGGCCATACCATGGATCGCCCACACTGTAAAAAATGGACATGGATTGCATACAGACACTGCTAGTAGCGACTCACTACTGAAAATTCTCTGTGGTCCCCACCATGATGTATGTGTTTTATCCACACCATCTATACATTTTTCCAAATCATTTTCACCCATGAGCCCAAAAATGAGGCAGATCCAAAAATCAGGTGGATGAAGTAGATCCAATTATCAGGTGGTCGATTGCTCTGGAAACCTGTTGCACTTGGGACGCTGTCCAAGGAGAGCAAATTCGATTTCAAGCCAAGTGACTCAGTCACGCCTCGACTCAATTCAATAAGTTTTTCTTTCTCAAAATTTATTTTCTTTGGTTCTTGATTTTTAATAGTCTATTTAATTCAACCAAATATTCTAACAACCTTGAAATTGAATTGTTGAATTACATAGACTATGGCTACAGTAACAGTAAATGCTTCTGCTGAGTTACCAAAATCAAACCGTTCGCTGGACAATCATTTAAACGGTGGAAACAAAAACTGATGTTCGCTTTGACCACCCTGAAAGTTTCATACATTTTATCTAAATCATTTACTATATATTCAGCAAATCAAACTGAAGTAACAGATGAAAATAATTGTAAAAATTATATTCTAAACTCTTTATCCAACGAACTATATACGTGTATGCTTCTTACGTGTCTGCTAAAGACATATGGACTGCTTTAGAAAAGAAATACATATTAGAAGATGCAGGCGCTAAGAAACATGCAATTGCTAATTTCCTTCATTATGAAATGACAGACGATATACCTGTCACAAATCAGATTCACGATTTTCAAAGTCTAGTTCACGAACTATCGACAGAAGGAATTAAGTTGGATGAAGTGTTTCTCTCAGGAGTACTAATAGAAAAGTTACCGCCCTCCTGGAAAGAATATAAGAATAGAATGAAACATAAAAAGAACGGTGTTTCTTTGGAAACCACTATCGTACACATACAAATAGAGGAGGCCAATAGAATCAGGGATCAAAAATAAAATAAAAATGAGATAGATTCAAAGGCGAATCTTGTGGAATCAAGTCGGGCAAATAATAAGAAAAAGGGCAACTGTCATAACTGTGGCAAACCTGGACATTATGCAAATGAATGCAGGCTCAAAAAGAAGAATGCAAACAATCAATTCAAGAAAAAGGGAAACTGCTACAACTGTGAAAAGCCTGAGCATCATGTCAAAACCTGCAGGCTTAAGAAAAACAAAGATAAGCCGCAAACTAATCTTACAGAAATAGGCAATGAGTCTGACATGATAGTAGCTGTGGTATCAGAAGTCTTCCTTGTAAACAACTTGGAGTGGGTACTAGACACTGGTGCAACTGGGCACATGTGCAAGGATCGTAGCATATTTACCTCCTACCAAGTATCAGGAGATGATGAACAGGTGTTCATGGGTAATGCTAGAACGTCTCCAGTTGTAGGGAAATGGAAAGTACTTCTGAAACTCACTTCTAGAAAGACTCTAATGTTGAATGATGTCCTACATGTGCCCGATATTAGAAGAAACTTGGTCTCTGGTTCACTCCTCAATAAGGCTGGTGTTAAGTTAGTATTTGATTCAGATAAGCTTGTAATGACTAAGAATGGAACTTTTGTTGGTAAGGGGTACTGTAGCGATGGTTTATTCATTATAAATGTATCCAATGATAATAATAAGAAGACATTCAGTTCTGTTTATATCGTTGAACCTTTTTATCTATGGCATAATAGATTAGGTCATGTGAATATAACATCTTTGAAGAAAATGAAAAGATTAGGTTTATTACCTAATATATCTAATGAAGAATTTGACAAATGTGAAACATGTGTCGAATCAAAATTCATTAGAAAACCCTTTAAACAAATAGAAAGATTATCTGTTCTATTAGAGTTAATACACAGTGACTTAGGTGATTTTAGAAATCACATGTCTAGAGGTGGAAAAAGATATTACATAACTTTTGTAGATGATTACTCTAGGTTCACTAGAGTCTATCTGTTAAAGAACAAAGATGAAGCTTTAGATGCTTTTTCTAAATACAAAATTGAAGTTGAAAATCAGTTAAATATAAAAATTAAAAGACTCAGAACAGATAGAGGAGATGAATATGAATCTTCTCAATTTAGAGAATTATGTGAAAAGAATGGAATAGTTCACGAAACTACAGCTCCTTATACACCAGAACAGAATGGAATAGCAGAACGTAAGAATAGAACTCTGAGAGAGATGATGAATGCTATGTTAAATAGTTCAAGTTTATCCTCAAATATGTGGGGAGAAATAATTCTATCTGCTTGTTATATTCTTAATAGAATTCCTTCTAAATCTTCTGAACAAACACCATATGAACTTTGGAAGAATCATGTTCCTAGTTACAAATATATTAAAGTGTGGGGGTGTCTTGCTAAAGTAGGATTACATGAAACTAAGAAAAGAAAGTTAGGTCCTAAAACGACCGACTGTGTATTTATAGGTTACGCACAAAACAGTGTGGCCTACAGGTTTCTAGTTTTAAAAACTAAGAATAATATTCTATATCCTAATACAATTATAGAAGTTAGGGATGCAGAGTTCTTTGAGAATGTATTCCCTATGAAATCTAAATCTATAGGAATAGAGGAAGTCAATGAATCAGATATTGCGTCTACTAGTAAAAATGCTTACGAGAAAGTAGTAGAAGAGATACAACCAAGAAAAAATACCAGGGTTAGAAGAGAAACTAACCTAGGAGATGGTTTTTTCACTTTCTTAGTAGAAGATGATCCTACAACCTATATAGAAGCAATTAACTCTCCAGATGTAACCTTTTGGAAGGAAGCAATAAATGATGAGTTAGAATCTATTATATCTAATAACACTTGAAAAATTGTAAACCTACCACCTGGAAATAAACCAATAGGTTGTAAATGAGTGTTTAGAAAAAAAACTAAAACCAGATGAGACTATTGATAAGTTTAAGGCTAGGTTGGTAGCGAAAGGCTTTAAACAAAAAGAAAGAATAGATTACTTTGATACATACTCTCCTGTAACTAGAATTACAACTATCAGGGTCTTAATAGCGATAGACTCCATATATAAACTGGTGGTACTCCAGATGGACGTTAAGATAGCTTTCCTAAATGGAGACTTAGAAGAAGAAATATATATGGAACAACCTGAGGATTATAAGATATCAGGAAAAGAAAATAAAGTATGTAAACTAATTAAATCATTATATGGTTTAAAACAAGCTCCTAAACAATGGCATGAAAAATTTGATGGTGTTTTAAAATCAAATGGTTATCATATAAATGATGTAGATAGATGTGTATATAGTAAAATTTCTGAAAATGATTATGTTATTATATACCTTTATGTTGATGACATGCTTATTTTTAGAACTAATATTAAATTAGTTAATACAACTAAGAAATTCTTGTCATCTAAGTTTGACATGAAAGACTTAGGAGAAGCTAGTGTAATCTTGGGTATTGAAGTAACTAGAAAAAATGGTGTTATTATATTATCTCAATCTCATTACATTGAGAAGATATTGAGAAAGTTTAACCATTTTGACTGTTTACCTGTCAGTACTCCTTATAATTATAATGTGACTCTCATGAAGAATACAGAAAATAGCGTGTCTCATTTGGAGTATTCCAGAATAATTGATAGCCTTATGTATCTAACAACTGCACTACACCAGACATAACTTTTGCAGTAGGAAGGCTAAGTAGATATACACATAACCCTGGAAAAGAGCATTGGAATGCTTTGTCTAGGATTTTGAGATACCTAAAAGGCAGTATAGCCTATGGTTTACATTATAATGGTTTTCCTGTTGTATTAAAAGGATACAGTGATGCTAACTGGATTAGTGATTCAGATGAGACAAAATCCACGAGTGGATATGTCTTCACTTTAGGTGGAGCAGTCTCTTGGAAGTCTACCAAGCAGACATGTATCGCTCTGTCTACTATGGAATCCGAGTTTATTGCTTTAGAAAAGGCTGTATCAGAAGCCGAGTGGCTTAGAAATCTCTTAGCTGATATACCATTGTGCCCAAAGCCTGTATCGGCCGTATCTATTTATTGTGACTGTCAAGCAGTTATAATGAAAGCAAAGAGCAAAATATATAATGGAAAAAACAGACATATTAGACTCAGACACAACATAGTGAAACATATGTTGCGTAATGGAGTCATATCTATTGACTTTGTGAGGTCAGAAAAGAATCTAGCAGATCCTCTGACTAAAGAACTATCTAAAAGGTTAGTCAATGATACATCGAAGGGAATGGGGCTGAGTCTAATATATGAGCTGCCAATGTCGGCAACCCAACCTATACAAGTGGAGATCCCATGAGATAGATTCAATGGGTAAACAACAAGACACGAGGTAGACGATTGCACTGAGTTGTATGAGCCCCTTCTATGGTGTACAGTGCGAGCAGTAACGCAGAAGGATGAGTTGTTAGAACTCTTAATGAATCCATAACCATATATTTGGTGGTGTATACAGTTGATGCATACACTTGATGGAATTCACCTATATGGGTGTGGAGGTGGAGGCCGCTTACTATGAGAATCTATGCGAATTCTCTAGAGCACTCATGAAATCCAGGTAATGGTGTATGACCGAAACGCACCGAACCGCAGAATCACTTGCAGAGGAAGAGTTGTGTGAGTGGCGTGTACATGCGAACTACATTAAAAGAATTCAGGTTCAAGACTATAGTGTCACTTGATTCCTGTAGACCTGTCTTGCTTACTCTAATGTCGGTTCAAGTCTATGGTGACACCGGCACCATTGCACAACTATTACGCTTTAATCCGAAAGAGTTTTATTTTAAAACATGTGGGGGATTATTATATTTTGTTTTAAAAATAATATTAAAATTTGAATTTTTAAATTTTCGGTGATTTCCCTCCACATTTGAAAAGCTTTGATACTTTTATGTTGTGGGTTTTGTCCCACATCGGATTTGAAAAGGTAAACTATCTTGTATATAAGATAGTCTTTTTGCCTAGGGCTTGAGCCCCTTTCAGGGGGCATGTGAATTTGGTCCTGTGGGGGGGGCTATGCCAATAGCTCTAATCTATGTCATTAACCACACGCGCGCGAGTGCGCCGAGCCGTGCCGTGTCGTGCCGAGCCGAGTTCTTGTCCGCGTGCGCTACGGGACGCGACGGGACGGGCTGGGCGCGGGCGCGGGTGTGGGTACGGTGTGTGTGTACTCGCGTGGGTGTGTGTATGGGTACTCGCAGGACTGTATATGCGGGAGTGTACTCGCATTTACGTTTTTTCGTTTTAAACCAGAGAGATGCGTCCCTTCCGGTTGGTCACACCTGTTGGGTTAAAACCCAACGGACCTAACCTTTTATGAAGGGTGCTTATGCACCACTTCGGAGTCTATATAAAGACAACCGATTCCAGTTTCATATATACGAAAAATTCATCCCTTATAAAACGCTCTCTGATATTCGGTTTTAAGCATTTTCTACTGAGTTCATCGCTGAGTCAACTCAGCACTTTCGGATCAAACTACAAGTGGTTCGAGCCTGTGTATAGTGAGTGCACCACTGGGACCGGGTCATAGTCATTGTATCCTGGAGGTCGATTGCTCTGGAAACCTGTTGCACTTGGGACGCTGTCTAAGGGGAGCAAATTCGATTTCAAGTCGAGTGACTCAGTCACGCCTCGACTCAATTCAATAAGTTCTTCTTTCTCAAAATTTATTTTCTTTGGTTCTCGATTTTTAATAGTTTATTTAATTCAACCAAATATTCCAACAACATGGACACTCTGTCACATAATCTCAGTGTTAGATCAGAGTATAGAGCCTTATAGTGGTTAGTAAATATCATTAGACAATCCAGACCGTCCACCTGATGGCCATATCAAGGATTGCCCGCACCAAAATATTACACTGATCATACAATCTTAATCATATGGACAACTCTTTTCCACCGTAACCGTCCATTTCAAGGCATCAAACATATAATCAACAATAACCATTGCAATTTCTTGACTCAGACTATTTAAGGTTAGACCCCATGTACGGATTATCAAGCAACGGACCGTTAAGTGCGATCGATGCAAGATGATATACGGATGGCAACGGGTCAGGGTCGACCCGTCGGTCAAACTGTGGCCCATTTATCCATATGGCCCGATAACAACCAAATTAGTCGCTCGGGTCGGGTCAAGTCTGGATGAGCTTGATGGATTTAAGGGGGTTGAGTTGCGCCTCAGGTAATGGGTTGTGGGTGTGGCCGGGGCTACATGCGAACAAATCAAACAGATTAGAAAACGAATCGACAGAAGATGAGAGAGATCACGCACCGAAAAACTCATATCTAAAGCAGCCATGGCTCTCTCCCAGCCTTCTTTGAAATACTCTTCTTCTTTTTAAACCATCCATTGTTTTGTCACCCGCCAGATGAGTGGACTGGCTAGGTTTTGAACCAGGTGATCTTCATGTTGTGGCCCACCTTTTAGAGTGGGTCTGATTTTGTATACGCGTAGTGTCACGTCAAAATCAGCATCCGAGTACATAGACTCCATCCCGAGTTCCCGGGTGAAGATGCATGCGGACGGCATAGTTCGATTAACATAAGCATATGATCAAAATTAGAGTATCTTTAAAATGAGTGGTATCAAAAATTAAACAGAAGTAACTAAATTTCAAAATATACAGCTAATATTTAAAATGTACAATTATAAAATAGGAGTCCATCCAATTGAAAATTATATAAGCCTCAATATACATATCTAAAACGACTAAAGTGTAAAGTTCGGTTATTGTCCAACTCTTCAAAAACATAAGAGCAGTAGTGCAAGAGGTCTAGATTGTACCTGCATCAATAATATTATCCGATTGTTGTTTTAAAACATTGTTTCAAAGTAAGAATGAATGATTAACTCAATGATTTCATTAACTCTAAGTTATACACATTATCAACTCCACCAACGCATGCAATGATAAAGCAACTTAAACATTTAGTTTCTAAATACTCTTGTTAATGCATGTGTATGGTCACATGAGATGATGCATGCCCTCACAATCCATCGGTTAAAAAAGCAGATCTTATGATTTCTCGTAACACTCTTCAGTAGTAGGGATTATAAAATAGGAACTAATCACATATAGGCAATGGACAGCAAGTTGTGGTACCATAGCATGTAACTTTTGTAGGATATCAGGATCGTTAAATCGGTAGAACCAACCATGATTATCAACCCTCTTGAAAATCAGACAATCCGTAAACCAGGTGGGTCAGAAGAGTATGCGTAGTCAAAGCGACCGTTGTCCATTGATTCCAAAGGTGTGGCCCACCTGATGAGTGGAACGTCCTGATTTTCGTCCCAGGTGATTTTCACGGTGAGAAGTACCGTTTTCAGGGCACTGATGTCCTACGTTCCTTACCACGAGTTGTTTGGGTCAGGATAATTCAATCAGGCAGATCTCTGGGGAATTCCCCTTCACATCAAGGATCATCAGTTCAATAGTCTGTGGATCACGGAATTGTGTGGCCCACTTGAACTCGAAATCATATTCTTCCTTTTTAAACGTGCAAGATGCTGGCAGTGGTGACATAACCACATAACCCTGTTTGATCCATACAGTACTAAGTAAACATGGTTGGACGATCCAGTCCGTCCACCTGGCTGGCCATACCATGGATCGCCCACGCTGTAAAAAATGGACATGGATTGCGTACAGACACTGCTAGTAGCGACTCACTACTGAAAATTCTATGTGGTCCCCACCATGATGTATGTGTTTTATCCACACCGTCTATACATTTTTACCCTGTTAGAGAGATAAATTGAACAAGTATAGTTGTCCCCAATTAGGATGTACTATTAAACCAAAATTGAGATTATTGGCCAAGAATTATAGTAAGGCGGCTTATGAATGTCTTGGTGGTGGACTTGATTTTATCTAAGGATGATGAGAACATGAACTCTCATGAGCCACACTGATTGAAATTAAAGGTTTTAGGAAAATTTTACCCTGTTTACAAGAGTGTGGCCCATGTAAATTTTCTATTAGGCTGATATTTTTGTGTACGGTGGGATGAATTAGATATTACATACACTCCACAAGACAGGTGTTGTAGGCGATTTTGGTTTGTCTTACTTGATATAAGGTATTATGTGGCTCGGATAAAAGAACATGGATACAATGAGGCCGGTTCCTCCACAAGTCCTTAAAGAATAAGCTTATTGTAAAAGTGCTTTGCAAGGAGCCCACCAAACGTTTATATGACATCCAACCTGTGCATCAGGATAGCCCCATTATGAAAGTTGGCCGCCCCTAAAATTAGGTTGATCCAACCATCTAGTGGGCCAGTGGCATGAATTTAGAGGCTTTTGGATGGTTGTCCATCGTTTTCTATTATGTAGCCTCGGTGATGTGTATATTTCTTCTGACCTACACAATAGGTGGGCTCCACCATAATACTATGATGAAATTTATAAAAGATTAGGCCTATAAAATTATTGAGTGGATAGACCACAGAAAACAATGGACAGACATAGTTAAATTGGTAGGTGGGTCTGAAATATATATATATATATATATATATATATATTCTCTTAATGTAGTCAGAGGCAATCACTACAACATATAGTCGATGAAATGTTTACAGCCACTAATTCATTGAAGTTTTCAAAATAAAATATTTCAATGCAAAATAAATGAGTTAACACTGTATTCTTTTAAGATATTAAACACCATAAATATTTTCCACCAAATATGCTTAGAAAGTTATAAAAAGGTACAACATAATATTTCATGACTAACATCTCCTACCATACATTAATGTTGTGGGGAAATCCCAATGTAGAAAATGTGCATGAGATTCCCCACACAACACCAATTTTCAGTAGGAGAAGCTTGGTGATAATGTTGCAGTATTTCTACACCACAGGCTCCAAAGATGTCATTGGGTGCTGTCTTCGATTCCAAAATCTCAGTGTTTCCAGTGATGTCGTCCACCTGAGATTTTGGATCTTTCTCATTTTTGGGATTATGACCTAAAATAACGATACAAAATGGATGGACCACGTGGATAAACACATACATCATTTTTAGGGTACACAAAGCACCGTCAATTAACGCTCCTGGCAGTGTCCATATGCAATCTGCATCCTCAAAAATTATACTGATAATACAATCTAACTCATCCAATCAATGGACCTCACCAATCTTTTCCACAGTAACCAAGTTTGTTCATAACCGTCCATTTCAAGGCTTCAATCATATAATCAAGAATGGCCATTGTGATTTATTGACAAAGGCCCATTTTAAGGTAGGACCCACCATATAGATTATCAAGCGCAATAAACATCTTACCTCGAAACCTGTAAGCCACTGACAAGTCAAAATCGATCGGTCAGGTCAATCACAGTAAAATGGGAAGGGACAAGTCAGGATTAGCTCAATGAATTTTAAGTGGTTCAAGTTGGGACTCAAGGTAATGGGTTGCGGGTCCGGCCCAGGCAGGATTTTGACACCCGTTTCTTAAATGACCTGGGTCCGGGCTGACCCACAGCCAGACCTGACCCAGACCCAACCCATGCCACCACCTACTGGTGTTACTGCCCCCACTGTGTGGGGATGACTAAAGATCTAATCCCATCCCATTTTCCACTTCAGCTAAGCTGATCGAATATTCTTTTTGTTTATTTATTTGTGATGATCTAATATTCAGCTCAGAGAAAAATAAAGTAACATCCCAAAAGGAAAAAAAGAAGAAGAAGAAAAAGAAAATTGACTGATTGGTATTCAAACCATAAAGATCTTTAGCTCATTCTCAAACAGTGGATCAACGAAAAATGGGCCACACTCGGAAGATGTTTTGCTCATTCTCTGATAGTGGGTCAACAATCAATGGGCCACACGTACGGATGGGCAGAGATTGAGAGACATGTAAACATGCTTCATCAAATCTAGCAAAGACAAGCTGAATATTTGGTACAGAAAATTGGAAACCAAACAGCAAGAATCCAATCAAATTACAATCTTACAATAACCAGCCGCTAATGTATTCTACAAAACAGTAAGTCCCATTATGCATGCTAAGCATGGAGTCTTTAAGCAATTTCTTTTACTATGAAAAAGAGGGACAATGAAATTTCATCCTCCATGAAAATTCTACTTGCTAGATGCATATAAGACTTTTAATGTAGAGGCCAGAAAATCCTCTACCTCGAAAAGCAGAAATGCCCGCAACACGCAGTTTGAAATGGTAACGAGGAACGGAAAGAATTGGAATCTACCGGAGGTTGATCAACTGCCGCCCTTCTGTTTGAGTGTGATCTTGTCTCCTAAGCTGAGGGCGATCCCTTGGGTCTTGCTCCTTATCCTGATGTACCCGCTCAGCTTCCCATCCACTTGCTTCTCGATGCTCACATTCACCAAAGCATCCTCCCCGAACACGCTCTTTGCGTACAGATTTGCAGCCAGAAATCCGCACTCACCATCAAGGGCAGATCTGCAAAACGAAGGCAAATGAAGATGAAATAAAAGAACCGCAGTATTGGTAATGAGAAATGTGATCACCAGCTACTTGCTACAGGCCTTCAGATCCTACCTTCTCTAAATGTGTCAATGCGGGATGGGGGTGATATCCAGTTGGTCTGTTGCATAGTTTTAAAATTCACTGATGACTTGGAAACTCAGCCAAGTTGACTCAGCTCGGCAAGATTTCGAGCAAACTTAGCGAGAAACTCAATTCGGCTAAGTTTAGAAAGACCTGTTGGGTCAACTTGTAAACTCAATCGACTCTACATGACTCACAATCACCCGGCCAAGTCACTTGGCAGTAAAGCAGCATTCTTTAAATAAAACATCAAGGTAGTTGGAGAGATCCATAACCAATGCACTGAACATGATTTTATTGTTGAATTTTTCTATTTTATATCTTTTGCCAAATTCTAAACATTTATTAATACCCCATGATATTTTAAAATTAAATATCGAGTCTAGCCATGAAAAGACTCAATCAGGCCGGAGTCGAACAGATCCGATCCAAATTATGGTATGTTGGTCTCACTGTCTATATTATGCCATGGCCCAAAAATCAGGTGTATCCCAGTGTATGGAAATTGTATAGTAATGACTTGACCAACCATTAACATTCAGCACACACACGAGGCCACCCTGATTTCAGGCCATGGCACGTAAACATTTGAACCAGGTCAACCTCCCTCCCATTCTGAGATATACTAGTCGTGAGACTCCAATAATACTAACATCTTTCATTGGATGATTGGTGATAGTAATGCATGCAAAAGTCAAGATAGAT
Source organism: Magnolia sinica (assembly GCF_029962835.1). Classification (NCBI taxonomy): domain Eukaryota; kingdom Viridiplantae; phylum Streptophyta; class Magnoliopsida; order Magnoliales; family Magnoliaceae; genus Magnolia; species Magnolia sinica. Next base: position 84,855,402 of record NC_080582.1, read on the forward strand.
TCAAAACTTACGGTGCAGTGAGGCACTTCATATTTGTTGACTTGATAATGTGATTCAAAAAATCCTTCTCATCTTGAATCACTGTATTCACCGCCACCTGAAATGCAGCCGTAGAAATAACTAACACATGACGAATAATGGGAAAAATGCATTGAGTGCCCCAAACTACAAGATGGCATGGGGTAGTAACTACAAGAATAAGAACATGAACAATTAAGAGTACTAGAATATCAGCCTTGTTGAAACAAGAATCAAATATGAGAAAGGTGCAGATCACAATAATGTTTATGATTTATATGAATACTGTTTAGGAATTTTATGACTGCATTATACAACCCTCAACCAATATAGTCCTGATGAAGATTCCAAGGTCGATACCAATCACTAGGGTGAGAAGGCAAGTGAGATAGATGTGTGCAGTTGTACATATCTCCCTTGCAATATGGGGTGGACCCAAAAAGAAAGGGAAAAGAAGCCTGCTAAATTATGGTTCCAAATTATGTGCCATCCCAAATGCACATTGCTAAGTGTGGCAAAGGGCCAGGAATGGACCTAGCAAAATCAAAATTTTGAATAGGACTGACGCAAAGATATGGCATGACCAGTTCAGAATCCAGGCCCAGCCCATTGTCAGGCCTACACATTGCATCTTGTTGGGTTGAAGTCCCATTAGCCACTATTTGCCACTGCATATGAATGCTACCTGAATCATTTGGTTCCACTTAAGAACTTCAGCAAGTGTACCACTGTCTTGAAGATTGAAATACCAATTTAGCACTTATGTGCCTCATACGACCACTTGTGACCTCAAATGAAATATCCACTGCTAAGCCCATCTGAATTTTCAAGATGACCAGTCCGTGCAGTTAATAGGTACTGAAAAAACCAGAGATAATATTTTTCTTGCAAAAAAAAATCAGGACATGAAACACATGTGAGCTGCCAATGAAGATCCTGTACTTCTCTGAAGGGTATTCAGGACATGGCAAGTGTTTAAATCCATTAAAAACAACAATAATAATAAAGACAAGGGTTTGACACCGCCTGAATTTTCCACCCAGAATCCCACTATCCAGATTGCTACTCTTTACTCAACCGAAATTATGGTTCAATGCTCTTATCATTGATTATGTTATCATATAAATAAATATTTGGAACATTGAGACTTTCACTTTGATTTATGCAGTAGCAGCATATCGTATCATCTAAATCTATGGGTCATTTGTGATCCGGATTAAGGGTCATTTGCAATCCAGAAAACTACTTTTACAGACCTGAAATTATGGTTCCATTCTCATATCTTTGATTATGTTGTAATATAAATCTGTATTTAGAACATTGGAATTTATACTTTGATTTATGCAAGAGCAGGGATATCATGTAATACAATGCTTGCAGGATCAATAACAATAACAAGCTTTGTAAGTGCACACGCTAAACATGTGCCAGCATGGCACACACATGCAAGATCCAATCAATCCATCAAGTTAGTCTGATCTTCTACATGTTTTCCCAAATATAAATCTGGTCCAATCAATCCATCAACCTGATACGTGGGCTATGGCATCAATATTTTGGTGCTGTTATGATGGATGGATTGGATCTTGGACCTATCATGCCATGTTGGCATGTGTGGTGTGTACATGGTTTTATTGCATACAAGTATGTGCTTAACAAAACTTGATAATAATATTAGTCATTCTTACATAAATTCTAAGGCCTTATTTTTTCTGCCTCATGCCACAAATGGTGACTTCTAGATAGAGGTGTACACGAACCGAGCTAGCTCGGTTAGCTCGGTCGACTCAACTCAAAAAAGCTTGATTCAACTCGGTTTGAAGCTGAGTTCGAGCCAAGTCGAGCTGATTTTTTTAGCTCGAAAATGAGTTCGAGCCGAGTTCGAGCTGGCCTCAGTTTGACTCGACTCAGATCGAACCCATCTCGAATCGAACTCGGATCAAACCAGTTCGGTGACTCGGTTACTTTGATATTGATGTTGCTCACCAAGTGTTTGATGAAATGACAAAAAGAAGTGTGGCTGGTGGCAAGGAAGGTATGTATATGAAACCAACACCCTTTTTTTTTTTTCTTGATTTTTATGTTGCTTAGAAGGTGTTTGATAAAATACCTGTAAAACCATTGCTGCTGTCTCAAATACAGTGAGATTTTGAAGGTGCAGTCCAGGTGTTTGTGAAAATGCTGCAATGGCGAACTCGGCTCGAATTGGCCCAAGCTGCTGACTGAACCGAGCTGAGCTGGCCAGTCAGGCTCGAGGACTGAGCTGAACCGAGTTTGAGCTAAGGTCAGCTAGTGACCGAGCCGAGTCGAGCTGAGGCCAGCTCGACTCAGTTCGACTCGATGTACACCCCTACTTCTAGGTGACCCTTGGGGTTCATCATTACACTCTTTTATCTTTTGCACCAGTTATGGATGAATTAACCCTGCTAGTATTCATGAAGAGGCCTCTTGGTGTATGTTGTTTGTGGATGACATGGTGTTGGTTGATGAGACTTGAGAGAGGACGCCTGCTAAATTAGAGGTAGCTTCTAGAGCCTACAGACTTTAAAACTAATAATGCCAAGATACGAATTTAAGATGCAACTTTGGTTGCAATCATGGTATTAAAAAATGCCAAAGAAACGGCCATAATGGCTGTTACGTAATGGTAACAGCGGACTGTTACACAATTGGGGTCGTAAAGGCCCGTTCCAAAAATTTTGGACCGTTAAACATTCCTGTTACTGAATACCTTGGTTGGAATACTTACAAGGGCAAGGCCTAAAATCAATGGTGAAGTACCTCAAAGAGATGTAATTCATTACATTGGCTATATAATTAAAAGAAAGGAGAGATTGATGATAATGTTTTCCAATAGAACTAGCACTGAGTAGATGAAGTAGTTGTTCCTCTAGAGTCTTGTATGGTCATCGAATGCTAATGACATATGACTATTTAAGAGAAATTTCTATAGGTAGGTATTTGAAGAGTACATGTTTTGTAACGTTGGTTGATGCCAAGATCTGTAGAAGAGCTACTTTGGGCATGGCATGGTGGAGGCATAAGTAGGGTGGGGAAAGTCATATGGAAGCTCCTAATTATGGCGGTGATGTGGTCTATTTGGGGGGCTAGGAATGAGCGTTGTTTTAGATATCAATATCTAGACCATGAGGAAGTCATTAGAAGAATTAATGCTTTTTTAAAAAGGACTGGGCTTTTATTGTAAGATAAGATTAGGCTGATTTTTGTTTGCCCTTAGCTTGCTTGTATTCTTTTCTCACTTCTTGAGAGCTTCTTAATAAAGTGATTGTTATCTCTCAAAAAAAAAAAAAAAAAAAAAAACCCTTACCTAAATTGTAGGTGACAAAAGAAAGTTTATGCACTGGGGACTCGGTGCCCCTCTATCATGTACTTTTCATTTATTATGGTCAAATAGAAGTTCATAGTGATTATAAAGAGAAAGAGAAAAAAAAAAAAACAAGTAATAATAATTCAAAAGGGAAATAAATGATTGAGGTACCTTGTTTTCCCATTCGAATTCAGCCCACATGTTTCTAAATGCCACATCAGCACAGGTTGCTGGAGAAATGTAGTCCATGATGTCGATGTGGATATCATTGAGGACCACAACTGTTCGTTCAAGCACATTCGAAGTCTCATAAACAATGTTACCAAATATGACTCCAGTTTCAGTTGAAGAGACCTTAATATTGGCGCGTATTTGCTTGCTTGATTCTGGAGCAAGGGTATAGTTCTGGGGACGCTCAACAAGTTTGAGATCCCCCATGGTTGCCAACTCCAAGCACAAGTTCTGAAGTGTCTCCTTAGTTCGGTTGATGACTGTAACATCAAGGACAATGTCATAATGATGAACTGTCACATATGCTTCAGCATACACGGGATCACTGAAGCCTGTGAGTTGAAGAATGCGATTCAGCTTATTTGCATCATCTCCATCCTTGGTGAACTCTCCAGTCGCACGTTTTAAATCGTCTTGAACTTCATCTTCTAATTCTAGCTGGCTCATGCCCTGGAAAAATATATATGCAATCAAGACAAGAAAATTTATTGCGAAGTGCCAATGTGGTGTTTATGACTGCCATATGTGCAACACGAAAGGGGCAGATGATGTAAAAAAGCATTTTAAGAGCAAATATAAAAAGCAGTGTTTCCCTTTTTACATCCTAAAGTCGAAAGGTTAAGACATTTGTCTGCAAGCTCAGGTTACAAAACAGGTCATCTTAGTAAAAGATCATCTTCACAGGAGCATGAAGTTAAAAGAAAAAAAATAAAAAGGAAAAAAATAAAAATAAATCAAACTGCAGAAAGCTTAGAAGGCAAGGCATATCGTATACTAGGTTTATTTACCAGTTCTCTGGATAACCGAAAGCTCAAAAAAGGCTATCTCAATCCAATTTGTAACAAATTCATTGGATTTCAAATTTCACTGAACATAAAAGTTTATAAATACAATACAATCTATCAGGCTACAAAATATGAAAATTAAACCAGCAGAATCCAGAGAGATTAAAAGCTAGTTGAAAGGCCCAGTTTACTTGTCAGGTTCATGGATCCATGCATGAAAAGTTCTCTGATAACTGAATTTTCGGTAAGTTCATTGGAATAACATTACCCAATTGGATGGAGAGGTGCCCTTTGATCCAGCAGCATGATCTTCGATCCAGCGGCATGCTCTTCCGAGGCCGATATCCGATCATCAGCCAGGTCTGCTCAAGGTGACGAGGAAGATTGGGGCCCTAAACTGTTCTGCTCTGAACTTTTCTGGTTAGAAGTCGAAGGATTTTCGGATTTGATTAAACTTTGGTGGGAATCTTTTGAGGTAGATGGCTTTGCAAGGTACAGGTTGAGTCAGAAGTTGAGATTACTGAAAGGTAAGATCAACTCTTGGAAGAAGGAGTTGATCTTGGAAGAGATCACTGTTCAGAAAAAGAAAAAACACATGGAAGAAAGAGGTCTTGGGGAAAGGGATGCAGAGATCGACAGCATGCGTGAGGAATTCCACTCTTGATGGGAAAGAAGAGGAGCATGTCACAAGAAGAAACAAGCGTGCCAAGCTGTCTTACTGACTACAAGGGTTGGGTCAAAAAAGTAGAGATAAAGTGGAGACAGAGATCAACAGAATTGGACCCATTCCGGTGGACAGGGTCTGACTGAAAAGAGAGACCAAATTTGTGAAGCCATAGTGCAGTTTTACAGGAACCTTCTTTCTGATACAGGATAGCAGTGGCCTCATTTGGATAATCTTGCTTTCCATCATTTTTCGGAAAAGGAAGCCGAATACCTTGAAAGACTAGTGTCTGAAGTGCAAAATTAAGCTAGCAGTGGACTCTTTGAGTAGGGACAAGGTGTTGGGATCGGATGGATTCCCTATAGCCTTTTTCCAAGTCTTTTGGAATGTGGTTAAAAGGATGTCGTCTGCTTTGTTAAAGATTTTTTTTTTTTTTTAGTGGGAGTTGTCGACAGACCTAAGGGCTTCCTTCATAATGATTATCCCAAAGGTCAAAGGAGAGGATGGTTTGAAGGATTTCAGGCTGATTAGCCTCCTAGGGGGCCTTATATGATTCTTGTGAAAATTCTAGCATCTCGATTCAAGGCGGTTCTTCCTTCTATTATCCTAGACAACCAGGGAGCTTTTGTAGCAAGCAAGCAGATACCAGATAGTTGATAGCTCATGGTACATTGACTCAAAATATAAGGAAGGTTTGAGTAATATAGTTTGCAAGCTGGATATTGAGAAAGCCTACAACCATGTTCATTGGTGTTTCTTGGACTACATGCTCGGGCATTTGGGGTGTGGATAGAGATGGAGGGGTTGCATTCAAGAATGTGTTTGATTAGCAGCATTCTTAGTCCTAGTGAATGGATCTCCCAAAGGCTTTTTTAAGGCATCCTGAGGTCATATGTAGGGCGACCCACTCTCCTTGTTCCTATTCATTGTGGTTTCAGAGGCTCTAAGTAAGATGATATCTAAAGGGCAAGAGATCAGTTTATTCCAAGGATTTAAAGTGTCTAAGGAAGGCATCCCAATTTCCCATCTCCGATTTGCGGATGACACGATACTAAACTATGAGGCAAACAAGGTTATGTTGGATAACTTGCGAAATATTTTGAAATGCTTTGAATTTGTGTCAGGTTCAAAGGTTAACTTATCCAAGAGCAAGATGCTAGGTATTCATGTCTTCTGAACAGACCCCAAGGGCTGCAAGTGTTTTTAGGTGTAAGGTGGAAGCTTTCCATCTGTATCCCCGGCCTTCCGTCATACATTGGGAAACCGGCTAAGCACTGTTGGGATAGGATGGTTGAGAGAGTTGAAAGGAAGCATGCGATCTAGAAGAGTCAATATCTTTCCTTGGGAGGGCATTTGATGCTGATCGGGGCTGCTTTCTCTAACATGCATGTCTACTTCATGTCTATGTTTAAATGTTCCCAATTAGTGTTAGATAAGTTGAAGAGGCTATAACGAGATTTTTTTTGGAGTGGGTCCGAGAGGGGAAAAATCATCTGCTAAATTAGAGGAGGCATGCAAGCCATTTTTGGAAGGGGGGCTGGTATTAGGGTTTTGGGGGACATGAATAAGGCTCTGCTCTCGAAGTGAACATGGAGGTTTGGGACTGAAAGAGGGGTGGTGGGAGGTTATAGCTTGTAACTATGGAGTTGAGTTTGGGGGGTGGTGGGTTAAGTCCTCTTTACAAGGCCTCCCATATGTGGAGAGTAGTTTCCAATGTGATGCCCAATTTTAAGGAAAGGGGTCTCCTTTTCAGTGGGTGACAGTTCTGCGCCCAAAAAGACTTTCCTAGGCTGGCTCGTCTCTTGTCAGAATCAAATATCTAGGTGGCTTGCTGCTTGGAGGTGCATGGTGTAGTGATTTGGGCTCCTCCATGTCAAAGGAAACTTCCGGATGAGGAAGTGGGGCCGTTTATAAGTCTTTTGGACCAGCTGTAGGGTGCTTTCCCATCCTTCAAGAAGAGGGACCAAATGGTTTCAAACCAGGTCATTTCTCAGCCCGCTCTTTCTATAGCTTGCTTTTAAAGTTCTAGATTTGGGAGCGGAAGATGTATGCTTCCACTTAGTGCTATGAAGCCCCTCCTAGGGTTGCAGCTTTTGTGTGGCTGGTGGGAAAGAATAGGGTCCTCGCAATTGATAATCTCCAGAGAGGAGCTATGATCTTTCTGAATGTGTATGTGATGTGCATGAACGATGCCGAATTGGTTGACCACCTTTTCATATATTGCCCTGTGGCCCGCATGGTGTGGTAGACCTTTGCTCTCTTCAATGTCAATTGGGTAACGCTGAAGTCGAACATAGATTTCCTCTTGGCATGGCAGGTGGAAAGGGTCATACAGTGGTTTGGAGGCTGACCGACATGCCAGCCCTTTGGGCTATTTGGGGGGAACGATCAGGCTGATGGTTTGGTGGCAGATTTGGTTAGAATGATCAGGCTGATGGTGGTGGAATGGGCTTCCAAGTTACATCTCAGATTTGATTTCCCTCTTTGGTTTGTAATTTTCCTCTTTGTTTGTTTCCTATCCTTGCCTTAGTCTTTGGCTAGGCGGGTTTTTAATAAAATTGCATTGCTGCTCCAGAGAAAAAGAAAAAAAATAAAAATGAAGTTCATCAACTGTCAAGTAATGAAAACTTTATTCCTTATTTTCAATATGTTTTCTTCAAGTGAATAGCATTTATTAATCAAGCTAAGAGTGGTTCAGAATCCTACCTTTAGGCTAGAGATAATGATATTGCCTTGTTTGTGCATTCATCCAGGGAGCTTGAAGGCTATCAAAGAATCGGAACTTATTTTACATATTTCCTTTTTGGAGAAAAAAAAAATCTGAAGCAATCTACTCCCAATTTAAAATATTCTCAAGATTTTCTATTAAAAAATTTGTGTTAGCTACTTTTAACAGGTTCTGGCAGTCTCAATTGATATGTAAAATGTTAGCCCTAAAAAACATTTTTTTCTTCTTTTGATGATAACTGTGCTTATTTGTCAGAAATGATTCAACTTGAGCAGCATGGTAAATAAGGGAAACCATTGGATTGGCAGAATATGGTCGACCAGCCCAGGGGATTCAAATGTTGATCTGAAAACTAGCTAATAATTTCCACCATAACATATAACCATAAGCACATTTCTAGAATCAGTGGTATTCTAAGAAGATATAGTCAAACTAAAAGGCATAAACACTTGAACAATGATGGATCATGTTCCGCATTTAATGTAAGAAATGGTATGATATACAAAGAGTGGGCAAATGGATGCAGCAGTAACCATGTCTATGTTTATTCAATCCTTTTCAAAAAAAGGAAACCTAGGAATCTAGTTTGAGAGAATATGAATACTATATAAATGTGTGAACAGATGTTCAATTGAATTGAATTGCAATTCATTGAATTTACTAGCGGAAATGAACAGAGTGCTGCCATTTTAATTCACGATGACAATCAAACACCCATTTGCAATTCCCTACATTTCAAGTTGGACTGGAAACAACAGTTACACCCTCATTATGAATGGACCCCCCTTTGGTCATTTACTACTCTTTACGGTATTGAACAGTTGTAACTCAATCCAATTGAGAATGCAAAGGCAACTTACAAAAAAAGTACCAATAAACTAGTACCAGAAAAATAAAAACACCAATAACACATTCTTCCTAGAAGATACATTTTCCATAATCATCTAAATATGGCCGACCGCAATAAGTGACTTAAGCAATGTGTTCAGGTTATTAAGGCTACATGTAAAATCCTATTTGCAAAAGAGATAGAAGATGTGGCAAGCATGCTTACCTTTCTACTCTTCAAGTGATAAAAGTCAATAAGGTCATCTGGTTGGGCATGAGATATCTGGGCCTTTGCTTTTATCTCCTCCGTTTCACGGAACTGCTTATCTGCAAGCATCTTCACGAAACTCTGGCGGCATGACTGCAACCATATCTTCCTCACTTCATCGCCCGTATTACACAACAGCCTTATGCAAAGCACAATCCGTTCATAAGAATCGTTATCAATCGGGTGGGGCATGAATGAAGATTGCCCCAATTGGAGCATTGAGACCATGATCAGCAGCGCCTCACTAGTCGCTTTGTTCACTTCGGCCCTTGACGGCTGAACCTCTTCCAATCTCAGAACAAGCTTAGTCAACGTGCAAGCCACAACTGCACCGACAAAAAAGTCACCCGTAAGGATCAGCGACCTCAAATTCCCAGGTGAAGCTAAGGATCCTTGGACAATGGTTGGGGCGGATATGGCAGTCTCCGATGCCGCACTTTGGGTGGCATAGGTCCCATCTGCAAGAATCGCAGGTCTCCTAGAAGAAACAGTGATAGAGCTCGGTTGTGGTGGCTGTTTTGAAGAATCAGTTACATCCCCTTCTTCGGGGACTGTATAGAACGGCAGATCCCCTAGACACTGCTTAATCGTCGAAATCCCACTCTCAACTTCGGACAATGACAAGCAATACTCTCCTATGATCCAAAGTGCACACGAACAGACCCGTGCCACCCGGATCTGATAGAATGTGTCCAAGAGCCTCGTGATTATAGACACGCGGAGCTTTGGGTTTGTCTCAATGATCTCGCGGACGAAAACGACCACGTCCATCGCAGATGCCACATTGCTGTCACCCAGGAAGTCCATCAGGAGGTGGACCACCGTGCTTGCGACCTCCGGGAATTTGATCGCGCACGAATGAATAGCCTGGACCAGCATCTGCCTGTACTCCCCGTTCTTCTCAAGCTCGCCACTCTGTGTCTTCACCACTTCCTTCTTCAGCATAAGCACGACTTCATCGATGTTCCGTGGGGTTATCAATTCAAGAGCGATGTCAATCGTCTTCCGCCGGATGTCGAGGTTCGGGCTTGACAAGGCCCGCAGCACGTCCATGATCACATCAACCATGATGTCCCGGTGCAGGGTCTTGAGCTCATTGAGCCGATCAAGCACAATGAGCTTCACGTTGTTGTCACTCTGTGACAGGAGGAGCTGGCAGTATGTGTTGGCTGCAGCCCGGATCGCTGTGGGGGCCGACGAGAGGGACACGAGCGTCCCGGCGCACTCGTAAATAACAGCAGCCGAGGGGGCATTCAGCAGAGATATGATGATTTTGATGTACTTACCCTTTTCCCCTCGGTTCGTCCTGCAGACCTTCCGGATCAGCTCCAGCACAACCATCTGCAGCAGCTCGTTCCACTCCGGGACGCTGTCAACATTCGAGAGCAAGTAGTTCACAGCCCGCTCCTGGGCGCAGGTGAACAGCATCAGGAAGGAATTCCGCTTTGCAGACGGGTCCTGCTCGGATGCCAGCATCCGCTCAATCACCTCCGGCGCATCAGCCAGCAGCTGCTCCCCCTGCGGGAGCTTGTAGATCGACATGACGGCCAGGATCGCATTTCGCCGGATGAACGGGTGGCGATGCTCGAGGTTCGAGAGGACAGATGGGATCAGCGGCTCGATGATCTCGGCCTCGTTGAGGCGGCAGAGGAATCGAAGTGTGACGCCACGGATGTACTCGTTCGGATGCTGGAGATTGTTGCGGAGATTCTGGCAGATCAAGATCATTTCAGGGAGGACACGACCCTTCGAATCGGTCTTCTCGATGATCTCTAGGTATAGTAGGAGGAGCTTCTGGACCGTGTGATCTTCGGAGGGGAGGACGTAACGGACGATCGTGATGAAGAGCTGGGGCAAGGTTTCGCCGTTGAGGAGAAGCATGATCGATTTCTTCATGGCATCGATCTTCGCCTCCACGTCGTTGCCTTCAAGGGCCTCCTTGATCTCGTTAGCCAGGGAGGGGGCGGCCTTGTCGAAGTGGATCAGGAGACTGCAGGATTTCTCCATCTTGGACGGTGGCGATGATGCCGGTGGTGTTGGTCAAGGGTTTTGAGATTGGGATGGATGTGCGTTTGGGCGGGCGGAGGATTGTGATTTGGAGGGATTTGGATCTAGAAATTTGGGTGTGTTCTAGCAAAAATGAGGGTTTCGATTTCTTACCTTTTGGAGATGGAGAATCTGTGGAAGACGATCGTGCCCTTGACTGGCAGAGATGGCGGAGGTTGAGGACCGTGGTTTCTGTAGAATTCGAGGGGCGTTTTGGGAAATTTGAGGGAGAGATCTGAGATCTGCAACTCCCGCGCGTCGGTTGCAGCAAGGGAAGACGGAGCGAAGACAAGAGTAAAAGAGAATGAATTATATGATACAAAGCCGGCTTTGTTTCATTGTATACACCGCTTCTGATATATGAGAAGTGGAGTCCATGATTTATTGATCAGGACCATTGATACGTTATACGTCATTGTGTAAAATTATAAATTAAAATACTATTATAAATATTCATATAAATTTATATTAGGAAATCTTTATTTGACTATGGACCGTTGTAATGTTTCTCTTCTTAATGCTATCTGTAAGCAAAAAATCGTAAGGTTGATATCGTTCGATTAATAAAAGTTTTAATTCATAAATCACTTTTAGTGGTTGAAATATTTCAATGGGATGGATTTTAAAATATGGGCCCCAGCTATGATAATTCAAAGGGCGTGTATATGTTTTATGATGCCCGCTACGCATCATTCCTAATGAAGATTACTCGGATGACTAAGGTTCTCGATCCTACTCTCGCACATGTGCCATTGCGGCACTTGGAGATGCTGTTCGCTCGTGTAAGATCAGGGCCGTTCTTCTGGTGGGTCCCACTGTTTTTTTTTTTCTTCTGAATGTAAAATCAGGCAGCTACGGGTATCAGATAGGCCACCTGTACGGAGCATAGTTAAAATGAATATTGATCTAGGAAATGTGCTGAGGCTACTCGCGCGTGTAAGATCTGAATCCCACTAGCGACAGATACAGATTTCCTGCAAAAGCCTTTTGCAGTAAGCTCCTGCATTTGGAAGCTATGTGGGTCCCAAAGTGATGTTTGTAAGAAATCCACCCCGTACATCCGTTTTTCTATATAATTTTAGATAGAAAAACCAAAAATGAGCCAGATGCAACATTCGAGTGGGCCACACCAGAGGAAAAACTGAGGCAAGAAATTCCTACCGTTGAAACCTTCCTGGGCTCCACCTTGATGTTTATATTCCATCCAAACCGTTTATAATGTCATTCCCACGGAGATGAACTAAAACAACAAAAAACTTAGCCTGATAAAGAACTTTTGTAGCCGCACGAATGTTTCAAATATGTTCGTTCAAATGCTACTGTTTCTTCTCGTGTGGCCCACTTGAATCTTGGATCCGGTTCATTTTTCGTAGAATGTCCTAAAATAACCTCCCACAACAGATGAACGGGGTGAATTTATCAAAAAGATCAGTGGCCCCACCTACCTTACCGCACAGGAACTTCCTGCGACGTACCAGAAAGCATGCGTGTGAAGTCGTGGACGTTCTTTGGTGGGACCCACTGTTGTGGTCCCAAATAATAAAATGTTTCGCTCTTAATGTTCGCCAAACGTGTGAATGACGGATGATGGATAAGTAGCCTGATCGTCAGGGGCCATGGAATGAACATCCCAAAACTTACACACGTGTGCCAAGCTGCCGTCAATGTCAGCTGCAAGTAGAAGCTAGATTGGAACCTAGATTTTGGGCTCGAGTATCGGCCTGATCTTCGGACCAAGTATCATTTGCGCAGGGGTCCACATGAGTAGACCCAAAACCGAGTAAGAAGAGAAGTCAACCGACTAGTCTGGCTGGGCCCTATGGGCCAACGGGCCTGTTCGTTCTTGTTAAAATGCAATATCTATCAAGGCCCAGGCCTGAGCCCAAATCTATGGCGTTTATGGTTCCAGTGGCTGAAATGCTTTCCAAATTAAAAATTCCATAGTATTTCAATGGCCTAGATTCAACCATTCCAGTGGATTTAACAAAATGTAAGAGATGATTACTTACTTTATAATGGGCCCAGGAGCTTCCCCCCATATTACCAGCCACAGATCTTGGACCCAACTCGATCACCAGGCCCAGTATCGAGGCTCAAGGTAACAGTCCATCAGGAGGCTAGTGAGTAGCCCGAGGTGTCCAATGTCCTCATTGATTTGCTGATCGAAGCCGTTGATTCAAGGATGTGCGGTATGGATGATATGCCTCGAAACCTTTGACGTTGAAAGATAATAATCCTTTGTATGGTGGACTACAAAAAGAAGATCGAGATAAATGATATGGTTTAAGGCTCAAAGGTTGAATGGCTATGATCCTTCAATCTTGAAATTGTTTCAAATTCATATACAAGGTGGAGCCCATCAGATCAATGGTCTGAATCATCCAATAATGGTTATCAACAGACTAGTCTGGCTGGGCCCACTAGGCTCACGGGCCAGCTTGTTGCTTGTTTAAAAGCAAGTTCAATTAAGGCCCAGGGTCGAGCCCAAATCTAGGAGTTATGGTTCCAGGAGCTGAAGTGGGTGTGGGCTTCGGCCCAAAAAACAAAACCTGGCCTGTTAGCTCGGCCTCGGTGCTGAGTGAAGTTGACTGGCATGAGTTAGCACCGAAAACATGCCCAACTCAGCTTGACTCAGACGAGTCAACCTTGACTCAAGCCCGAGTCTCAACTCAACTGAAGACCAGACGAGTGGGTCCAAGTCACAATGCCTTTTTTCGATGTCTTGGCCAATCCTAATAGCTCGAGGTCCATTATCAAGCTCGACTATGGGTAGAAATGGGCTTTGTTGCCGGCCTTGTGGGCCCAGGCCTTTGGCCCCAACCTAGGCACAAGGGCAAAGCCTAGGCTTGAAATTTAGGCCCAGGTCTGGTCTCGACTTGGCTTGGGCCAATATTGAATGGTCTAGCCTGGCGGATTTCCGCCGTCTAATCACTTGTCAAGTGAGCCATTGATGTATGACGTGGCACAGATACATTCCTAACATGGTTACGTCAAAACAAGACCAAACTAAGAATCAGTAGTCCATTGGCTCCCAGCCCAATCCTCTGTGGGGCATGATGTAACTAGGCCCAAGCACATTCGGTTTGAAGAAATTTAATTTAGATATGGAGAAATTATTGTTTTAAGTATGAATAGTAAATCGGTCCTAACTTTTGATCTCGGCATCAATATGGGACACATGAGCTATCAATCTTTTTCGTAATGATCAACTGACCCACTATGCATACATTTGTTTGACAAGAAAACACACTCTTCCCATTCAAAATGAGATTTAGAGAAAATTTACTATTTTTAATAATTTCAATTTTTGTCATATTTCCTTATTTTTAGATTTTAAAATTTTTATCTTTTTTAAAAATTACTCGTAATCATGCTAGGACTCATCTCTATTTTTAGCAAATTATATTTTATATGAGTTTTACTATTTTTAATAACTTAGGATTAAAATTTTGCTATTTTGGATAATTTCAAACTAGGGTATTATTTTTTCTTTATTAAGAGTGTAATCGAGAAATCATAAATTATTCAATAAAAATATTCAGGTTTTTTTTTTTTTTCCTTGTGAATTCAATAAACTACTTTATGGATTTATGGTCTTTACTACTTGGGGAAGACGGTGATCTTCTTCTTTACTCCCTCACACCTTTTCCCATGTTAACCATAGTTATCCAAATTAATGTTGGTTTGATAAATTCCCACTCAATGTGCATGTGTGGTTTAAAGGAACTCTTGAATGTAAGTCATATTTCTATCATCAAAATCATTTATAAAAACAAACTTAGTATTAGCTGTTTCAAACCCTTGACTGTGCAAGGTCACCTAAGCCAAGGCCAAGGCTAATGCCCTTTAGCCATATTGGGGCCAGAGCATAGGCTCTGACAATTAGGGCTAGGCTAAGGTGATGTAGGGCATAACATATATACATTCCTAACATAGTTGGATTAAAAGAAAGCCAACAAAGGGGGAATTAATTCGTCATATTTGAGTCTAATCTTACAAAGGACATGACATAATTGGGCCCCATGTGTATCCGTTATGAAGAAATTCAATCAAGATGGGGAGAAATTATTGTTTGAAGTATAAATTGTAAATTTGTCATAATTTTTTATTCAAGTATTGTTATGGGATGTACAACTTCTCAATATTTACCATGATGGAGATTTGGGGTTAGTCAACCTATATAGTGGGTTGTGTTTGTCCATTTCGCATGCACCCTTCCAGATCAAAAATAGGATTTTCGAGAAAAAATTACTATTTTTAGTAATTTCAATTTATGTTATATTTTCTTATTTTTTGAGTTAATTTACATTAACCCACATAGTGGGTCGCATCTATCTGTTTCACAAGAAAATGTATGCTTTCAGTTCAAAAATGAAATTTTAGAGAAAAAATATTATTCTTAATAATTCTGATTCTTGTCATGTTTCTTTATTTTTAGAGTTTTAGAATTTCATCCTTTTTAAGTTTATTTGGACTTCTTTATTTTTTGAAAAATTAGATTTTAGATGAGTTTTATTATTTCTAGCAACCTCTATTAAGGTTAAGATTTTGTTGTTTTCGATAATTTTGAATTGAAATTTTATTTTATTTTATTTATTAGTGGTGTAATTGGAAAATCATAGACATTAAATATTATTCGATAAAAATATTAGAGTTTTATTTATTTTTTCGAATGGATTTAAGAAACTTTATTGTGGATTCAAGGCTTTTACCACTTGAGGAAGACAATGCTACTTCTCTCATTATTAATTTCACTCTACTCATATGGCAAACCCAGCCATTTCTACCTATAATGTTGACTTGAGCCAGAGTCATGACATGTCTACACCGACTAACAAATGCTGGGGTGCAATTTCAAAATAAGAAGTCAATAATATTTCAACAACCTAGATTCAACCAATTAAGAGGATTATTGAAAAGAAAATTTTAGTAATAAAAAACTACCTAATTAATAATATTAAATTTAGATTATGGTACTTGAAAAAAAGGTTTTCAATTAGCTACCACATTAATTCAAAGTAATTACCATTAGAGAACTTTTGTTGCACTTCTTAAAGATGAGTCAGGTGGTCCATTGGAAGAAAGAGGTTACAACACGATGGGCTCGACCATAATATTTACATAAAATTCACTTCCACCACTAGGTGCATCACAACTATATTAGACCCAAGGCCCAAAATTATCTCCATTTGTGATTTCAGTTACCAACAGAATTGGGAGTAGTATACATGACAACATTCATCCCTCCGGTCAAATTCCTCTAGCATAGCTCACTTGAATCATGGATGAGCTTAATTTTTAGCCCCATTAAAATTTAGTGTGAAATCTAAGGGGTCATTTGGCACCTAGATTGCAGGGGATTTTTTCAAATCCCCTCGTTGTTTTGCAGCATAAAGTAACCAGGGGTTTCAAATCCAGGAGGTTTCCAATCCTCTCTTTGAGAGGGTTTGTAATCCACCGTGAGAGCTTGGATTACACTTAAAATCATTTCAATAGTTGCAGGTGTAACATGTGTCACTATACACTATTATTTTACTAGGCACATGGCCCACTAATGATGATCAGCACCATCCAAACATTGTCCATATAAATCAGTACCATCCAATCATTGTCTAATACCATCCAAACATTGTCCATGTAAATCAACAATTAAAAATCATTGGTTAGTCACTCAGACATGATCTTGTGCTTGTGGCCGATCTGAGACTTGGAATTTCATCATTTTTAGGTAAAGTATATATTTCAGCGGGCTTATCACAACCATTGTGTCAAAAATTACATATCTCACTAATTAGAGATATTAAAGTTGATTTAGTAATTAAATTCAAACCCCTGTATATTCACCATAGATAGGTACTTTTTTTTATTAAAGTTGATTCACACTTCAGGGTGCCAAACACAATGGGAGGATTGTAAATCCAAGAGAAATCAGATTCTTCTTCAAATCGGGAACGTGTCTTACATTAGTTAAGGTACGCTCTACCCCATCAAACATCTTGATGCGCACCGAATCAACAGACACAACATTATAAGCAATGTCATTTCCCATAAATACCTGTCCACCATCGTACTCTCTGTAGCTTGTGAACCAACTCTGATGAAGAGTCATGTGAAAAGATGCCACTGTGTTTAGAATCCACTCGCCCTTACGATTATCGTATGGTCATCTGATCGTAGACACGGACAAAACGTTACCATCATATCCACTCGATCCATCTGATGTGGCAGCATTGGCCTCTCTGTACGAAGCCTCAGAATCTTTTCTTTTCGATTTAGAATTTTCACAATCCTTCTTCACATGTTCTTCCTTCCCACAATTCCAGCAATTTTTCTTTCCTTTGCCTTTGCCCTTAGATTTGGATATAGAACTTGAAGAACCCATACCTTGTTCAGAATTCCTACCCCTTGTAAGCAGTGCCTTAGAAGATATCCTCATGTCGACGGTAAGCTTGCTTATAACCTTCCCTTGAATGGTGGAGATAATGGTGTCGACACTCAGGATTTTATTCGTGCTACACATAGTGTCCTTGAATGATTCATACGACACCGAAGGAGAATTCAGCAACATGCATGCTTGTTCTTCATCTTTCATCACTTCCTCCATATCCAGCAAATTGCAAACTAATTTATTAAAGTTACTAATGTGAGCCTCCAGATCTTCACCATCTGCCATTTTGAAGTTATACCACTGCCGCTTCAAGTGTAGGCGATTTTCAGTGAATTTTTTCGCATAGACATCCTCTAACTTCGCCCATAACTTAGCCGCAGTTTTCTCCCTCATGACGTTGTAGAGAACCTCATCCATGGGACATAAACGGATCGATGATAAAGCCTTCTTATCAAGAGTATTCCAATTATCATTAGTCATAGTAGACTTTCGCTCATCAAGAGCACCATCTTCGCCTTACTTGATTAAGGAACTCATCATCTTGATCTTCTATAACTCAAAATTATTTTTCCCTAAGTACTTCTCAATCTCATACCTAGTACTTCCCATTATTGCTAATCCCTCAGATTCATATCTGTGCCCCAACGATTTCTCTGATACCACTTGTTGGGATTTTGGCCTGCGGAATCATACAGATTTAGATCTAGGATAGTAATCCAATGGCACCAAGCACACACAAGAGAACACACATATTTAACGTGGAAAACCCTTTCAGGAAAAAACCACGGCACAAAGCGACAGATCTCCACTATGAAAGCATCAATTACAAAGAGAGGACTTACCCAATTCGAAAAACCTCGAATCTCACCCTTGTTACACCCTTTAATAAGCTTAGAACCCTTTAGAATACATTTAAGAAGCCTTATAATACTTTATAATAGCCTTAGGGACCCCTATTTATAATTTAGGAAACTTCACTTTCGCACCCTTGCGAAAACCGCCTCAGATTTCCGCAACCGCACAAGATCCGGACTCGAATCTATATAACCTCGACTGGTTGAGTCGAGTCCTCGACTGGTCAAGGGACCCCCTCGACCGGTCGAGCCATCCCCTCGACTGGTCGAGCAGCCCGGACACCAAAAATCATAAAACACTGGACTTTGAGTCGAGTGATCCTCGACTAGTCGAGATACCCACTCGACCGGTTGAGCGACCCAAAAAAAAAAAACTGTCAGATCGTAAGGCATCTGTCAACATATACAACTTATTAATATTTACCGTGATAGACATTTGAGGTTAGTCAACCTATATAATGGGTTGTGTTTGTCCATTTCGCATGCACCCTTCCAGATAAAAAATAGTATTTTCAAGAAAAAATTACTATTTTTAGTAATTTCAATTTATGTTGTATTTTCTTATTTTTTTTGAGTTAATTTACATCAACCCACATAGTGGGTCGCATCTATCTGTTTCACAAGAAAATGTACACTTTCAGTTCAAAAAAGAAATTTTAGAGAAAAAATATTATTCTTAATAATTCTGATTGCTGTCATGTTTCTTTATTTGTAGAGTTTTAGAATTTCATCCTTTTTAAGTTTATTTGGACTTTTTAGTTTTTTTGAAAAATTAGATTTTAGATGAGTTTTATTATTTTTGGCAACCTCTATTAAGGTTAAAATTTTCCTATTTTCGATAATTTTGAATTGAAATTTTATTTTTTTTTATTTATTAGTGGTGTAATTGAAAATTTGTAGACATTAAATATTATTCAATAAAAACATTAGAGTTTTATTTATTTTTTCGAATGGATTTAAGAAACGATATTGTAGATTCAATGCTTTTACCACTTGAGGAAGACAATGCTATTTTTCTTATTATTAAATTCACTCTACTCATATGGCCAACCCAGCCATTTCTACCTATAATGTTGACTTGAGCCAGAGTCATGACATGTCTACACCGACTAACAAAAGCTGGGGTGCAATTTCAAAATAAGAAGTCAATAATATTTCAACAACCTAGACTCAACCAATTAAGAGGATTATTGAAAAGAAAATTTTATTAATAAAAAATACCTAATTAATAATATTAAATTTAGATTATGGTACTTGAAAAAAAGGTTTTCAATTAGCTACCACATTAATTCAAAATAATTACCATTGGAGAACTTTTGTTGCACTTCTTAAAGATGAGTCAGGTGGTCCATTGGAAGAAAGAGGTTACAACACGATGGGCTTGACCATAATATTTACATAAAATTCACTTCCACCACTAGGTGCATCACACTATATTAGACCGAAGGCCCAAAATCATCCCCATCTGTGATTTCAGTTACCTACAGAATTGGGAATAGTATACATGACAACATTCATCCCTCCAGTCAAATTCCTCTAACATGGCTCACTTGAATCATGGATGAGCTTGATTTTTTAGCCCCATAAAATTTGGTGTGAAATCTAAGGGGTCGTTTGGCACTTGGATTGCAGGGGATTTTTTCAAATCCCCTCGATGTTTTGCAGCATAAAGTAACCAGGGGTTTCAAATCTAGGAGGTTTCCAATCCCCTCTTCGAGGGGGTTTGTAATCCACCGTGAGAGCTTGGATTACACCTAAAATCATTTCAATAGTTGCAGGCGTAACATGTGTCACTATACACTATTATTCTACTAGGCACATGGCCCACTAATGATGATCAGCACCGTCCAAATATTGTCCATGTAAATCAGTACCATCCAAACATTTTCTAGTATCATCCAAACATTGTCCATGTAAATCAACAATTAAAAATCATTGGTTAGTCACTCAGACATGATCTTGTGCTTGTGGCTGATTCGAGACTTGGAATTTCATCATTTTCAGGCAAAGCATATATTTCAGCGGGCTTATCACAACCATTGTGTCAAAAATTATATATCTCACTAATTAGAGATATTAAAGTTAATTTAGTAATTAAATTCAAACCCCTGTATATACACCATAGATAGGTACTTTTTGATTAAAGTTGATTCACACTTCAGGGTGCCAAACACAATGGGAGGATTGCAAATCCAGGGGGTTTTTAATCCTGGGGTTCCAAATCTAGGGGGTTCCAAATCCACGCTCCCAAACAGGCCCTAATGGTTAGAGTAGATTTCATATAATCATAACCATGGACCCAAGATGGATTATAACTCTAACAAGTTAAGGGTGAACATCTCCCCCACCAAAATTGGAGGTAGTATGATTTGTTGGCCCTAGGCCCAAGGTGGGATTATACATCTAACTGCTAGAGTCCATCGCACCCGCACATCACCATGGGTGCTGTAAAAAATCAAGGGTGGGCGTCTCTCTCACAACTTTCCTGAAATAAGAAGTTTGTTCTGGTACATGTCAAAAAAATGTATGAAGTCCAACAATTTGGAATATAAGTGTGGTCCAGCTAGTTTATAATTTTAAAGCTTTCATGTTTGAATGCCATCAAACCCCTCCAATAGGATTCCCTCTTAACCTTTTGGCAAAAAAACAGCAATTTTTTCAATGAATTTGTGGGTTTAATTGATTGTTCTTAAGACCTCTTTTTAATGAAATTTTTGGGGATGCAAATCCTTGATTTTTTTTATCATGATGCCTATATGAGATCCATTTCGACCATTATATGTATAGTCCTTTGTTAGACTTAGGTTAGAAATATCAGATTGACCTATGATTAAGTTGAACCACAACAAAGGGCACAATTGGGAGAGATATATCCACCATGATTTTTACATGGCCCACCATGATGATTTATAAAATCCACTCCAAACATTAGATTCCACACAAAAATTTAGGTTTTCAGCTCAAAAATCAATCCCATTTGTAATTCAAGTGGGCCACAAAGAAATAATTTATAAGGTAAGCGTTGTCTTGTTTCCAATCATGTCATCCACTTGTGGAACATGGATGAAGAGCGTTGTCTTGTTTCTAATCATGTTGTCCACTTGTGGAACATGGATGGAGCTGATTTTTGGACCCTAAACCTAATATGTAGTGATGCACTTCATGGTGGGGTTGATTTCACATAAACAGTGCGGTGGGGTCCAGCTGAGCTGCCGACCCCTTTGCTACCAACGCTCACCTAAGTGGTAGCTTATAGGCAACTATTTTGAAAAAGGCATCGAAATGAAAATTCCATAATAAGTTGCTAGTTTTTTCTTTTGTAAAATTCATTAAACAAAATGCAAGCCATGATCACTTTAAGTTTATATGGCACTCTAGGAGCTTCTCCTAGTTCACCACCTCTAGCTCTTGGACCCAACCCAACTCGAATCTATAAGGAGGCTAATGAGCCGTCTGAGGTGTCCAATATCCCCATTGGTTATCTAATCCAAGCCATTGATTCAACAAGGTGGGATATGGATGATATGCCTTCAAACCTTTGAAATTTAAAGATAATAATGCTTTGTTTTGTAGACTATAATAAGATGATTAAGATAAACGATGTCGTCTAAGAAAAAGGCTATATATGTACAAGTTGGGGCTGTTGTATTCAATTTCTTATCGTTCCTAAGATAACCAATTAGAAAATGACATGTATCATTGCATGTGAAATGAATAATATGTGAAAAATACCATCTTTAGAGATATTTAGAGCGATGTTCACAGAATTACAACTGGCGCTAATTTGATAATACACATCATTTGATAACGGGGCACAACTGAAAAGCCTATAGGTGGAAAGTGATCGAAAGGAAAGAACAGCTAAAAGGACACATGGTAAGAGAAGAATAGAGGATTTGAAAAACCGATGTGATGGCCAATCAACTACCATAACCATTAAATAAAGAAAGAAATGTTTGACAGATAGCTACGGAAGATATCTACAAATAATATAAGATTCAATGAAGCAAGTTGTCTCACACCAAACCAATCAAATTATATTTCTTTATTATACTTTAGCTCTATCATAAGAGCATCGATAATCTAGTAGTAATTTTTAGTCGTAATCCAATAATGGTAATATTTGGTTGTAATATAAGTGTTTGGTTGTAATATAAGTTTACACTTTTACATTGGAATATTCTCAATATCAATACAATCAATTTATCTTTCAGAAAGATATCTTACAGTTGTTTCTCGTGACTGCCTGTAAATATTTCCTATTTAGTTAATTGTTTCTATTTATAAAAATCCTTTCACACAGAAGGAAAGGTACAACCCATATTCCGAGGAAGAACTTTACTATCTAATAATCACCTAATTTTGCTTATAACACTATCATTCTAGTAGTTGAACAAGTGACCGATCTTCTCAAGTCTCGATTATATACGCTCGCATTTGATATATCTGCCTATCTTGATGCTTGGGATCATGTTATTCAGTTTGAATCAAGCCATACAACTAGTTTTAGCACACTCGAGCTATATAATTGGAGAGAGATATTCATAATGGATGGATGGTCGAAATTGCATTGAACTGATTAACCATTACAATCCTAGATTACCGATGAACTGTCTATTTCAAAACACATGGCCCACTTGTGGATTAAACCTGCCTGATTTTCATATTAGATCATATGACGAGTTACAACATGAACATGTCCTGGCCTAAAATTTAAGCTGGCCCACGGACACATTCGTATGAGAAAACTCAAAGAGTGGAGATGGAGAGGGAACAGACCCGACTAGCATCTCATCTACGCTTACAATCTTACAATACAAACCATCCATATCCACAACCAGTATCCAGACCCGAATGAAACCAAAGGCCTATACATAAAAACGAAGTTTGCTAGGCCCATACACGTGTGGACCCTACTCCAACCACACGCAAGCACAAGCCAATGACAGCATGCGAGATCCGAGCTTTCCTCAGGTGGGCCACGTTGTTTAGTTCTCCTCACCTTGAAACGAGAGCGGATTGGCTAGTGACCCTGCCACTAGCCAATGGCAAGGGTTCGGTGCTCTCTGGGCCCCACCATTATGTATTTGTTCCATCCATGCCGTCCATCTATTTTTTTAGATCATTTTATAATGTGATACTAAAAATAAGGTATATTGCAATCTCAAGTGGACCACATTACAGGAAACAGTGTTAATTGAAAATCCACCATTAAAAACTTCTTGGGGTCATAAAAGTTTTGGATGAAGCTGAAATTTGATTTTTCCCTTTCATCTAGGTCTGTATGACCCAATCAACAGATTGGATCTCAAATAAAAAGTACAGTGGCCCTTAAGAGGATCTTAATGGTGGAAATCCAATCACGACTGTTTTCCTGTGGTGTGGTCCACCTGAGAATTATATCCAATAATATTTGGGACCAAGTCCTAAAATGATCTTTAAAAATGGATGGACGGCATGGATAAAACACATACTTCATATTGGGGCCCACAGACAACCGACCACTAGCCACCGGCTAGTGGCAGTGACACTAACCAAACCGCCGCCTCCTCAGGTGGGCCGTTTGTTTTGTACATTGTGGCCCCAGGAGTGCAGCGGCCTGTTTGTTAGACCAGACGATCAAAACAGTGTGGCCCACCTGATGGAAAGCTCTGATCTCACACACGTGTGGGCTTAGCAACCGTCCATATAAAACCATATAACATTTTTTAAAAAAAAAAAAAAAAAAACAACTTACATAACTCAAAAACCTCCCTTTCCATGATGGACTGCACGTGTGCATCACCTGGCAAAATAGCTCTTAGGTGAGAAGAGCCGGCGCGGCGAAAACAGGCCCATAAACCTTGGTGAGGCGAGCCCATCAATTGAACGGTAATCTGACAGCAAAAACCCATCTTGGTCATGGGCCCCATTCACGGTCTGACCGTTGAATGTACGGTACCTGACCAACTTGCCGATCCAAGACCGTCGCTTCGTGCCTGGTTCATTACCTTTCATCCGTTCGCTGAGGTACTCCTTGATCGCGTCGAGACCCTGGCCCACGACCTCCATCGACGGACACACCAACGGGTTCCCCTCGACGGACAGTTTCCGGAGGTTCTTTAGGCATCCGATCGAGTCAGGCAGGATCGTGATCTTGTTGTAGCTGATGTCGAGTTCGATGAGTGAGATGAGGAGGCCGATGGAGTATGGAAGGGTGTTGAGGTACTGGAAGTTCTGGCTGACGTTGAGGATTTGGAGATTGATTAGGTTCTCGAGGCCGTCGGGAAGGACCCGCAAGCAGTTGAGGCGGGCGTCTAAAATGCGCAGGGTGGTCATGTGGGAGATGGAATAGGGAAGGTAGGCTAGCTTGTTGGAGTTGACTGAGAGCTTCTGAAGGTGGGTCAGTTCGAATCCGATGGTGTCTGGGAGCCTGGTCAGCTTGTTGAAGTTGACATTCAGTTCTTCTAGGGCCCTGTTTGGATGTCCACTTGAATGTTAGTAGGCCCTTGTTTTAGGGATGGCCTCGGACTGGTCTGTGCCCATTCGGGCCCACTGAGGTTAGGAAGTTTTTGGGAATGGACCCCGAAAATAGAAAGCCCAAGCATGATCCTGATCAAAAGATGAAGTCGGCCATGCAGAGCTGTACGCCAGTCGAACCAAGTCGGGCTTGGCCCGGCCGGGCTCGGCCAGCACGCTACCCCAACTTGAACTTGGCTTGGCTTGATCCTCGAGTCTGATTGGGCAGCTCGGTTAGTAACTGGGCCAACTCGAGCTTGAGATCAGTCTTTCGAGATGAGCTCAAGTTCAAGCATATATATATATATATATATATAAACTTTGAACTAGCGTAAATTTTTTTGAGAACTCATCATACATGAGGTGACTCAAAAATCTGTGCACGGGAAGCAACACTTCATGAAATTTTCTAGGCTCAATTTTTACTTTGATCCAAAACTTTAGTGGGCCATGAAAAATGAAAATAATTTCCTCCCTTGATTTGCATTTCTCTTTACTATGACCCACTAAAATTCTATATAGGGTGAAATTTATCCCTTGGGATTTCATGGGATTCTGCATCACATGGACCGTTCATATTAGACGTCCATGACACATGTTCAAAGGTGATCTCACACCGTTCGATAGGTGCCACAGGTGACATTACCATATAAATCATCATGCGCTGTCCTCAACAGTCCGTTCGAATGTGTGGGCCCCACCGTAGATGTGGTTCGAAGCATCTACCCATCTAAAATGCATTCCATATCCATTTTGGACCTAGAGTGTCAAAATCAGTCCGTGAATTGTGTGGGCTCACACCACATTGGAGAGGGTCAGACCATTAACATTCAAAATCATTTTTGGGCCCACCAAGATGTGGTTTGCAAATCCAGCCCATCCATTATGTGTGTCCCACTTGGATGAGGGTTCAGACCAAGTTTCAGCAGCATTCAAAACTTAGTTGGGCCCCACCAAGTGCTTTTATATGTTTTAACGGCGTCTTCACATGGTTTTAGATGGTATGGCCCACCTATTTTTGGCTGATTTTGGGATATCGAATTCTATTTGATTCGAATCGATTTGAACTGAGTCAAGTTCCACGCCAACTTGAGTTAAGTTTGGTATAACTAGGACTTGGCTCGGAATTTTTTTGAGCTCAAAAAATTAGACTAACCGGTTGGAATCTAGTTTAAAGCCGAGTCAAGTTGACCTTTTCCAAGTTGAGTTGACCAGGTTAACCGAGCTAACTCGGTTCATGCACAACTCTAGGGCCATGTACTGTAGGCTAGGCCAGATGTTAATTATGCACCTTCCAAAATTAGTTTGGATAGCATATAAACATTATGGTGGGCCCAGGGAAGGTTTCAACACCATTGTCACTGTTTGATATTGTGTAGCCTACTTGAGTTTTGGATCCGACTCATTTTTTAGTTCATGTTGATCCGGCAAAACTAATGGACAGATTGGATTTTTCAAAGACATAGCGGCCATTGGACGTCATCACATAAGCGTAAATTTTTATTTTTATTTTTTTTCGCTTATGGCGATCAATCCAATGATCATGCTGACAGAATGATCTTGACCGTTGTTACAGATCAACAGCAATGAACGACTCCAATCACATGCATAACATCCGAGCCATTCACAATGACTGACCCACAACGAATACCACCTGGCATGAAAATCAGGCTAGCCCACTGATTAGATGGCCCATGCCGTACCTCGAGTCAGTACATCCATCCGTTGATTTCAACAGCCTGTCTCAACCAGTGAACGGCCTAGCCTAATTTTCACTCCAGGTGATCTTTATAGTGGGCCCCACCTTTTCCATGGCTCAGATGTTCTAGCTGACATGCAGTGGGCCATAGCTTAACATGCGTGTGTGTAGAACGAGTACCGACCTGCAATTCTCTATGCTCTTAGGCAATGATTCGATTAAGTTGCCAGAGACATTCAACACCTTAAGCTTAGATAGACAGCCAATCGAATTCGGCAACGATTTCAGCTGATTCGAATGCACGTCTAATTTCTCTACATTCAGCAGCCTCGCCGTTAGAGATTCGGGAATACTCTGCCAAAAGAAAAGAAAACGAAAAAATATATTAGACGGTTAGCTAATCCAATCCGTTGATGTCATGGCCCACTTTATGGATGGACCATGTGGTGAAATTCTTAAATATTGAGACATCCTATCACTCCAAAATTTTGGCCCTTTTTCCATCGTATGTGAACCGTTGGTATGCTTCTTTCTAACCATCTAATTGCGGGCCAATGATGGAATGATTAGGATTGTCCACTTGAAGACCTTTTTTTTTTGGGGCGTTGACATTCATGATGGGGCCATCAGATCAAAGATGGGGACCACAGGCTCTATGCACAACATTGAAGTTCTACGTAGGACCCATGGTTTGTTTATCCAAACCGTTGATACGATGACCCCCTTCATGGATGGACCATTTACTGAAATTCTCAAATATTGAAAAATCCTAGCCATCCAAATATTTGGACATTTTCCCATTGTACGTGGACCGTTGGTGTGTTTCATTTTAACCATCTAAATGCTGTCAATGATGGAAAAGTCAGCACTGCCCATACGAAAAGATTTTTCGGTCTGTAATATCCATGATGGGGCCCATCAGATTAATGATCGGGACCACCGAAAGATGGGGCCCACATGTACAAACTCCATGCGCATCCGTGAATTCCTCTGATGTTAATATGCTTGTCTCATTGTATTTAGTGCATGATGTTATAAGAAAGAAGTCCCTCTCAATCCCTTATGATACGGAAAGAGACACGTGTGGTTATAAGAGCCATCACGTACTGATAGCGGTACCCTAGCTTATGGTACCGTACAATCTTTTTTTTTCCCAAGCATACCATTTGTGTAGGACATCAGTACCGTACAAACTGTGGGCCACACCATGGAGATCAGATTCTAAAAAAAGTTCTGGCTAATCCACTCCATATGCGGCCTCACATTTATGTTGAGTAAAACCATCGGTTTTACAATGATTCCAACGGTGCAGCCCACCTGATGAGTCGAGAGGCCTGATTTTTGTCCCAGGGTCATCTTCACGGTGGGGTTTTGTCTTCATAAGACTGATGTCCCACACAAGTGGCATGTTCGCATAAAATAAGGGATGCGAATACAACGCCCCACCACAAGAAGTTCCTGCCATGGGATTATAGGTGGGGCACCACCATGTTTGTGAGAAATTTATTCTTTCCGTGTGGAAAAACTCACCACACGGAAAAAGAAGATATTGAATGGTATCCACCGTTTGAAAATTTTGTGAGGCCTACATTTCATTTTAAATTTACTTTATTTTTAAAACACATCTTAAGATAAGATTACAAAATGAACAGATGAAGTGAATTTGTACTAAATATACTAGTGGGACCCAACTAAACAATCCGTAACAGAATACCATATTTTAGAGAAAATTAATGGTGGCATTAAAAGCCGCCACCTCCTCATAAATGAAATGACATGGCAGGATTTAATTAATGGGTACATAAATAACTGAATTATGTGAAAACTAGATCCACCGGGGTCCTTAATGTGGGGGCCATTATGATGTAAGTGACTACATCCGTCCTGTATATCCTATTTGAAAGCTCATTTTAAGGCATGATAAGTAGTTCCAAATCCCAAATGGACTATGGTATAAGAACCAGTGGTGATTGACCATTAAAAACTTCTTGTGGGCCACAAAAGCTTTAGATCAAGATAATATTTGTGTGGTCTCTTCATCTAGGTGTTTGTAAACTTATTAATAGGTTGGATGGTAAATAAATATTCTGATGGGTCCAATGAAGTTTTTAATGGTGTAGATTCAATCACAATTGTTTCCTTTGGTGTAGTCCACCTAAGATTTAATTCAGCTTCATTTTTTTTTATCATGCTCTAAAATGAGCTTTCAAAATAGTTGGACAATGTGGATTTAAGGCACATACAACACTGTGAGCCCCACAGTCAGGGGTCTACCCACCATTGTAGATCCGGGGCCTCACCTGATTTGCTCCCGCAGTCAAAGATGGGCCTGACCTTCTCTTTTTTAAGTTTTTTTAAACATATTCGATCATCTTTAAGGGTCTGTTTGGCTGGGCAGATTGGATGGTATTGGAAGGGATTGAAAGTTAAATCTTGGGATTGGCCGAGCATGCCAAGTATGCCAAACAGACTGGGCAATCTGATCCCGGATATAGAAATCCAATGGATCTTAAGACAATCCATTGACAACACCGTCATTACCATTAAATCCCATCCAATCCCCCCTAATCCGTTCAAATTTGCTTGGGATGTATTTGGTTAGAGGGATTGGAAGGGATGGGAAGGTTTAATCCAGGTATAGGCCGGGCGTGATAAACAGACTCGATATTACAAACCTGGGATACAACAATCCTATGGATCTTGCACCAATCCACTGACGTAGCCATCATTACCTTGAAATCCATGCCATCCACCCTAATACCATTTAATCCCTTCCAATCCACCCGGCCAAACACGCCCTAAAAGCATAGAGCCCCATCAATCAAATCCAGCCGTGTCTTTAAATCATGGACGAGGGTGACCAGCTCCTCACCGTCCAATCTGGGTCCATTGTTCAGTAACCTTGCCTGTATGGGATAATTTCTCCTTTGTGACTATCGTGGATTTCATGATAACGGATAGCAACGCCCGATCCATAGCTCCAGACTGAGTGAAAGATACCTCATTCCAACACTTTTGTCTTGGCATCGATCCCTAGTTGGGGTGGCTAACAGTGAAGTGTCAACTGACGGTAGAGTGTACTAACTAACAAAAAAGATGTTACGTGTGCATGGCCTGTTGTAAACTCACAACAAACTTTTTTTAAAATAAAAGATGAAAACCGAAGCATCATTTTCATAAAAACCATGGAATATAGGACTGATATCGACACCCTTATTTTTTAACAAACACCCCAGTTTCTTTTGTTTTGCCTTTTGCATGAGAATATTGAATACTACACTTGGGTACATTCAAGTACCAAAAAGTAGAGAGAAATGGTGAGCTAATAAAAGCATAGGGTATATATATATAATAATAATTCCATTAAGTAAAACAAAAAAGATTCTATTTTCGTCTATACATGAATATGAAAAAATTTAAAAAAAAATACTCAAAACATTTGTTAGAAATTAGTAAAAGATGAAAATAAAAGGCCATCTTTAATTTGTAAGGATTCATACAGTGAGATTGATAGAAGATACCTCTAGGTTGTTATTTGAGATGTCTAGCTCTGTAATCAACAGTACATTTGTAGAAAGATTTGGAAGAGTATCCAAAGACATTCCACTTAAATCCACCTTCTCCTTCTTCTCTTCTTCTATTGATCCTTTCCTCTCCACCTTCATCTCCATCTTTATTTCTACATACGCCATAACAAAAATAAAATAAAATAGACAAAATATGATTTTCAGACATCCGACCGTCCATTGTGTGTTTCCCACTTGGACAGAGGTCACACCAAATTTCAGGCCATTCCGAAACTCAGGCGGAAACCATCCAGTCGTTTTAGATCTTTTATATATGATTTCACACGATGGTGTGGTCCACCTAACTTCTAGATACATCTGATTTTTGACATATCCCATAACCTGGGGGGAACCAACCAGATGCATGGTTCAGATTTCTAAGAAATTATGGTGGGGGCCCACAAAGCTTGACTTTATGGGAAGCTCCCATATGGTCCACCTCATGGTACCTTTTTTCCATCCACACACGTATACCTTTTTTTCCATCCAAACCCGTATATGTTCCCACACACACACACACACACACACACACACATATATATATATGCTTGTATGTATATACATGTGCGTATATATGTTTGCAAGAAAAATTCTCGCATCCAACCGGTAGGACAATAACTAACCGTCTGATAGCAGATAACTTCCCACTTATCATGTGCGTGTGGTATCCATGCCGTCCAATAGGTTGGCCCCACCATGTGGATCAAATTTCACAGGAATCAGCCACATCCACTAATTAGGTGGGTAAAGCCACAGAATAATAAAGTATTACCACGATAAATAACCATATACAAGTGTGGTCCACCTGATGAGTCGATGGGGTTGATTTTTAAACTAGGTAATCTTAATGTTGGGGTCGACCTATTAGACGGTCTGGATTTCGCTTAAAAATAATAAGCTGGAAGTAATCCACTGGTTGGACGGTGGGAGAGAGAGACAAATGACCTCATGCAACGTTTGCATTTACCGCGTGCCATTTGAGTCGAACATCTGAGCCGTGAAAAGAGAAGAACATACCATGAAGATTGACCGGAAAGAAAAGATAGGATAATCCGTGCATCAGATGGTCTACGCATGTAAAATGAGCCAGACCAACGGCTGTGCATGGAAATTATCGGCGTAGCCAACCTATCGAGCGGACCATCCTTGTTTTCGTTACAGCTCATCTTGATGATGCGACCCACCTTTTCTACGGCTCGGATGTTTTATACAATTGACACGTTAGCAGATATAAAAACATTGGGTGTCTATACAAAGGAGAACGTTCTCTATGATAATTTCTTAAAGAAAATCCCATCTATAGCAGAAAGAGAGAACATAGACTACAGAAGGAGAGATAGAGCGAGAGAGAGAGCAGAAACATCGAAACAAAGAAAGTCATCAGCATGATAGAGATATCAAAACAAAGAAACTTCTCTCACAAAAACAAACTAAAATCCCATCCACGGCATGTGCCTGCGACAGAGAGAGAGAGAGAGAGAGCACACACCAAAACAAATGAAATTCCCAAGCAGAATTTTCAGAGAGAGAGAGAGAGAGCACGTACACCGAGACAAGGAAAAGAAAAATCCTACAGCATGAGAGAGAGAGAGAGAGAGAGAGAGAGAGAGAGAGAGAGAGAGAGAGAGAAGAAGAAGAAGAAGAAGAAGAAGAAGAAGAAGAAGAAGAAAATCCTTTCACAAAAACAAAGGAAAATCCCATCTACATATGAGAAAGAGAGAGAGAGAGAGAGATAGCAGAGAGCACATACACCAAAACAAAAGAAATTCCCAAATACGGCAGTTCCAGAGAGAGAGAGAGAGAGAGAGAGAGAGAGATTACATGAATGTGGTGGACGGTAGCGGGGAGCTGATGGAAATGAGAGGTACTCCTCGTTCTGCAAAAACCCACCCAATATAATCCCTGAGAAAGCACGGGCGTACGGTTTTTCTGTACATCACGACACGCGTGCATGACGTCTGCCGCGTACGAGCCGTCCGCTACGGATACCCTGGCCACGTTTCCCTTATTTCTTAAGTCAACCACGTTTTTTGGGTAGCTTGCCCGTGATTGATGGGTAGCATATTCGTTCATGACGGAATTGCCCCCTCTTTGACATTGTCTTTGCTAAATACTATCACCGGCCAGTTTATAATATAGATCAGGTTGATTGTGTGCGTCATTTCCCCTCTTCTTCAGGGATATTTCAGTAATTAGAAAATTTTCATGTGCAAAATTTTACAAAAATACCCTTTTAATTTTTTTTTTTCAAAAAGCTACTTCATTCATCTATATAATTATCATAATTAAAACTTTTTATGCACAAATTTTACAAAAACACCTTTTCAAAAACGTTTACAAGAAACTAATTCGTTAATCCATATGATTATCACTCCGCTACCTTAACGGGTCATTTGACACCATAAAGTAACTAGTCCACGTTAAAAACTTGGATTACAATTAAAATCTTTTCAAGAGTTGCATGTGTAACATGTGTATCAATAGACTATTAATCTAGTGGGTACATGGCCCACCGATGATATTCCAAAACAATTAGATTATCAATTGTATTACTATAATTTACTTTAATACGATGATATGCATTGTTCAAACATTGTCCATGTAAATTAATAGTTAAAAATCGTTGGTTAGTCACTTAGATGTGATCTTATGCATGTGGCTCATTTGAGACTTGAATTTCATCATTTTTGGGCAAAGTAAATATTTTAACAGACTTATTATAACCATTGTGTCAAATATTATATACATATATACTAATTAGACATATTAAAATTGATTTAATAATTTAACTCAAACCTTATAAATATATTATGTATAACTACTTTTGGATTATAGAGGATTTTGATATCAAGGTGCAAATAAAATAAGAGGATTTCGAATCCAGGGTTTTCAAGTCCATGCTCTCGATTTCAAATCCATGCTCCCAAACAACCCTAAGTCACACCTCATTACGAGCAAATGGTCGTGTTCCAGTTAGGCCGCACCTTGATGTCTATGTAATATCCACCCTAACCATTAGGTGTGTTATATGTGGTTAAAGTGGATGGTATGATTGAAGAGAGGACAAGGCAATGATTACCCTCAACTATTTCCATTAATTTGACTCACATGATTCACAAATGAGTATGCTTTTTTTTTTGACAACGAACCTAAATTTTTAGGTGGAATCTAATGGTTGGAGCGGATCTCATGTAATGATCATAGTAGGCTTTGAAAAAATTAAGTGCCGACATTTCTCTAAACTATTTCCGTTGGAATATGAAAATCGAAGTTATGGAATTAACATCCGATGGTTAGAGTAAATCTCATATAAACATCATAATGGGCCTTGTCAAAATCTGCATTTAAAAAAATAAATAAAAAATCTCTCATGTATAATTGGAAGGATTCTCCAATTACATTTTTAGTGAGACCTATGGTGACGTGTATGAGAAATTCACTCTTATCATTAAATGAATTGTTATAGTTTAGGCACTAATATAGAAAAGCAAGGTGCATGACTTGTGATTCAGATAAGCAATACCAAATAAAACAATTAGGAGAGGTATATATAACCTTCAATTTTTATGGGGCTTGAGGTGATAATGATATGAAATACACTAATTAATAGATGCCACTCAA
Organism: Magnolia sinica; assembly: GCF_029962835.1. Lineage (NCBI taxonomy): Eukaryota > Viridiplantae > Streptophyta > Magnoliopsida > Magnoliales > Magnoliaceae > Magnolia > Magnolia sinica. Next base: position 84,888,924 of record NC_080582.1, read on the forward strand.
AAATTTAGGTCAGAGGCATAAAAATCAGGCTCGTCAATTATTCAAGTGATTCATAGAAACAATTTGGAAGGAAATTTTTGCCTTGGACACTATTTCCAATCATATTGTCCACTGGTATAATGAATGGGAGTGAATTTGTGGGCTTTTTTTTTTTTTTTTTTTTTTCCATACACCCCACACACTCACACTAGTGGAATTTTGACCACCTATGGGTACTCGAACCCCTGACCGGGTGTTGAAATTCCTGAGAGTCTACCACCCGAGAAAGAGTAGGGACCCAATTTTTGGGCTTTTATCCTAACATGGTCGCACCTTTTGGTCAGAGTGGATTTTATATAAACCCAAGCAGCCGACCCATTTTGCTGGCAACCTCCAAACGGGCACCTTATTGATAATTAAAAAAGGAAGTGGAATGATAATTATTTCAATTAATTAGGTAGTTTTTCGTAAAATATTCCCTATCTTCCGGTCTTTCATGCATAGGACCGGTTCAGTGTCCAGCGGGTCCACCTTAATTTCTTTGTTATCGGCTTTGACCAGAGTAAAAGGTGGGGCCCACCTCTCTTTGGAAGGTCCGATCCTTTCTGGCCGAGGAAAGTTTATCTCCTGCAGCAGCACTTGTTGCAGAGAGCTCCTGCATCAGACAGCTCTGTGGGGCCCACTGTCATATCTTTTTCTACATCCACTCCGTCCATCCTGCAGCGCAGTAAAGTTTTAGATCAAAACTGGTGGGGCTCACCTGATGATGGGTCAGAGGACATACAAAACCTCATGGTGGGCCGCGGACCCATGGAGTAGTATCATGGTACACGTGGAATATACGCATGATGATGATACCATCAGGTGGTAGGACCCACCCTCGATGGAATACATCCGGAAATCCGCCCATCAGTAGATCCTAGCCAATGGATCCGCATCTTTTAGCAATTGAATATGGACCGTTGCCCATTTTTATTTGAATGGATATTAGTGGGCCACCAGTTGAATAGTAAGATTATCCGACTGGGGAGCCCAGATTGATGACCTTATGCCACGTGTACTTTTGAGTGGTCCAAACTTGATTCATAGTGCACACCACATCATTGTCCTTTTAATTGAGGATAGCGCACGTTATCTTTGGTGGAGCCTACGTAATGATGGAATCACATGTGGTGGAATTGCAAGACAACAAAGCAAGTGAGAGAGAGAGAGAGACTTCCTATGGCCGTGTTCAACGCAAACTCACGTGTACATATAGACATGTATGTGAGTTCCCAAGCTCCTCATGAGGTGGGCCGGAAACGGACTGGCTACTCCCCCTGCCACCGGCCAATGGATGGCTGTTGGTGCTCTGTGGGCTCCACCATGATGTATGTGTTTCATCCATGCCGTCCATCTATTTTTTTAGATCATTTCATAGTATTATAAAAAAAAATTGAAGTATATCCCAATCTCAAGTGGACCACATTGCAGGAAACAGTGTTGAATGAACATTGACCATTAAAATTTTTTGGGGGCATAAAAGTATTGGATCAAGCTGATCTTTGTTTTTTTCCCTTCATCTGGGTCTTTATGACCTAATCAACAGATTGGATGTCAAATAAACAGTACAGTGGGCCTTAGGAGGATTTAAATGATGGATATTCAATCACTATTGTTTTCCTGTGGTGTGGTCCACCTGAGATTTATATCCCTCTCATCTTTGGCACAAATCCCTAAAATAATCTTTAAAAATGGATGAACAGAATAGATGAAATACATACATCATGGTGGGGCCCAAAGAGCACCGACCACCAGCCACGGGGCTGGTGTAAGGGGGAGTAGCCAATCCGTTTCCAGGTGGGCCACAAAGTACAAAGCACTAGGATAATAGTGAAAACTTGTGGGAGTGGAACACATCATCATCGTATCAAGAAGAAATGAAATCCACGCAAATACAACACAAGCTTAAAATAAAGCCACAAAAAAGAAATGACAGTCCATACAATCAAACCACAGTACAAGATCTACCAAGGAAAACCCATCCAGATAAACGAAAAACCACGAGATAAATTCAAGAGAAATCCATTAAAAAATAATAGAATATAATATTATATGGAGTCTTTTATTTAACACTTAGAAAATTACAAGGTTTAAGAAACCTATCCTGCTCACCATAAGAAACCATTTTCAGCCCAGTCAGGTAAGAGATGATGAGATCCAAAAGTGCGAAGTGGTGGGCAAGCATACATCAGCAACAACTCGCAGACCTTGAGCTCTTACAAATTCAAGAGCTCCCACTTAGTTAGATTGTTAATCCAATGGCAAAGGCGCTATGGATGGGTGACAAGGCCAAAGTTGATTTGCACGAAAAATTATAGGCCATACCCTTTGCAAATTTATAAAAACAGAACCCAATAAAGGGCTCGAGCACCTACCGAGCCATCACACACAACCTCTTACAACAAAACTGTTTGTACTAAAATTTGACAAAATTAGATAAATGGCATAGGTGGAGCCACGTGGCATGTTTTATATTTTTAGGGTATGTGTCAAATATATCGAGAACATATCATATCTTCAATTAACATTGTTGTTTAAGCTATCTCCAAATAAGGACAAGTAACTGTTTATGCCATGTCAGCATTGGAACACGTTTTGATGGTTCGACGAAGGCAAAACCACGATCAAGAAGAAGTAATCACTCTTTCCAAACTAGTTACACACGAAAGCGCCATGTGTATAAGCTGTTATTCTCACACCTCTGTTAAGGAAGACTATAAATAATATAGGGAGATCGAATAGAAGAGGGCAATCCAACAATACACAATCAAACCAAATCTATCAACTAATGTTATTTATCTAATTTAGCTTACCATCTCCATCGCTTGTTAGTCATGGGATGCTTAGTCTCTAGGAGCAGTTTAGTTAAAGTTCATATTTGCAATCACGCTGGAACAATTACTAGTTATAGCTGGTAGTTATAATTCTCTTCCATCTTCCCCTATATGTCGGATATGAAGAAAGACCTTAGCTTTAGAAATCGTCTGCCTATGCTAATACGTTGTGTTGACTGTAGTTGTAATTTTTAGTATTACTTTTTCCACACTCATTCGCATGTCATTCTGTGAAGCGCCCTTTTGCTCTCAACCAGGTTGGTGATTCCATTTTAGTAGTAAGTATCGCTCATTTTCACATCTATCTTATATCTATTTTGTTAGACCATATAATTATTACACCTTTAATAGTCTTTGATTCTCAAGGCAAAAAAGAACTTGTAAGAGGAAGAGCTTCAACCTCCACCAATGGTCTGATATTGCACGCATTCAACAGTTGGCTAAATAGATAATTAGCCAAACCATAAAACACCAATCTTGACACCAGGGATTGGTTTTACGGTTTGAATCGGACCCAATCGGTTCTAACACGCCCACAAACCTCACATGTGTGTACTACGTGGCCTAATTCGAGACCAACACCAACATTGTCTTATCTTAGTTTTAGCTTTAGATCCATCCACTTCATGATGAATTCTTTTTGCCTTGTATATAAAGGACTTGTTCTTCGCAAGTAATTGTAATTAATGTATTTCTCAATGGAACGAAGATGAATAGATTAAACAAGAAAAGGAAAAAAAAATGGAAATTTTATTAATTTATAAATAATGCTAAGTAATAGAGTAACAAATAAATTAAAGAAAATAAAATAAAATGAGAGATAAATACTTAAATTGCCTGTGTGGACAAACGATATAGGCGGATAATCAACATGATGTGACTAGGGTGTTTGATCTTCCATGTAGGGGCTTAGTTTATTGAGATCCGACAACGGAAGGTTGGTAGATGTTTTTGCTACTCTTAAGCATATTGTAGCGTGGGGTCCTTACTCTTACTCCGGTAGTAGACTCTCAGGAGTTTCAACACCTGGTTGAGGGTTCGAGTTCCCATAGGCGGTGAAATTCCACTAAGGCGTGAGTGTGTGGTGGTGTGTGTGCGTGTGTTTAAATAATAATAATAATAATAAAGCATATTGTAGCGTGGTGTTGGACAACAACAACCTGCACTCTTTTAAACCTTAAATATTCCGTAGCATGGTTGGATAAAAGCAAAAGCACTAAAATTAACTATGCAAAGATAAAAAAATAAAAAGTGTTGTGCTGTAAATATAAATTATGTTTGGCTTGGGCCTGAAGCTCTTCATCGCATTTTCCTTTTATAGCGTTAAGAGGTGACAAAATGTAACGCCCTGAAAATTGGGGGTCGTGCATACGCTCGATTCCCGAGTTCCCGGAGTCACTTATAATCGGTTTTCATTAATATGCATTTAATTAGGTGTAAATGCGCAGCCTGGAGTTTCTGGAACATGAAGCACAAATGCACCTGTCGACTGAAATGAAAGAGAACTAGCATATATATATATATATATATATATATATATATATATATATATACACACACACACATATATACATGACCAAGAAAAAATAATAAAGGGTCGCACATGGTGTCACCCAACAAAATCACAAAAGAATAATATGTCAAAAAAAAGAATAAAACTGAGCCCTCTGCGCAGCGATCTAACGACCCATCTACTAATCCGACGGGGTCCCGCTCATCAACTGAAAAGGAACTCGTCCTCCTCCTCGAGGCTCGCGTTGTCAGGCTCCATGAAATCTGTATCACCTGCATCTATGAACGGGTTTGGTTGGTGTTTTAAAACATCGTCCCAGAGTGGGAGTGAGTGATCAACTCAGTGGGTATTATTAGCCTTAAGTTGCAATAAGCATCAATTATAATAAGAATTTAATGAAAAGCAAGCAATCATAAACATCTATCTAGTCTTGTTAATGTGCATGCATGCAGGATGATATGATGTATGCCCTCACCACAACACTCCCTCATGCGACAATATCTAACGATCGCCAATGCCAACACTCTCTCAGTGCGACCTCGACTGCCGAGTCGCCAACCTAGCTAATGCCATGCAATGATGATGTTAACCGGGTTCTTAATTAAGTCCATTCATCCAGCAGATTTTTGAATCTGATACACCCCACGTATCAAATGCCCTAAACTAGTTGTGAGGCCAAGACCTCCTAATGTGTGAGGCCGAGACCCCGCGATCCTTGACCCCGTCAGGTTTCCCTCATCCCCGACTTCAAGCACATGGGGGGTGCTAAATGTGGGGTCGCTCGCGGTCACTACGGGGAGGCACGTCATCCCAGCGTAGGCCGACAGCTCGGGCATAGTGTCACATTCCACCATGCCCGGCTCACGAGACTGTGGATCAATATTCCATCCGATATCGATGGGCTACAACGGTAGTGGGGTGTTCCAGTTTCCATACATATGTGAGCAAACAAGGTTAACAAACTAGGTGGGTCAGCCAGTGGACTAAACCGCACGAGCTCAGGCAAGTATGTGGCCGAACGACATCGGGTACAAGCGACCCATGTAGCCTGACTACTGCCGCCCACACATACTCGTCCAAACCATGGGTTTAGCCTCAAGGTGGTCCTACCAACGGAACCACCTTCGCTCTCCTCATGTTCCTGACCAACCCAATGGTAGGAATAGTGACTTATAGTATGCCAACTACCAATGCCGCATCAAGCATATTCAACACCGTGATCTCATGTTACTCAACATACAATTCAAATTTTCCTACAAGCAAATCATTAATATTATAAATAAAGTGTATGTGTGTGGTGTGGGTTATTGAGGAAGTTAACACTTCCTCCAGGTTGAGAAATCATATACACAAGAGTAATGAAATCATACGAAATATGAAGCAACAACGTATGAAAATCAACACGGCATGAGCATATGATCATCCATACATCGAATCATGTGAGAAACATAAATGACATCATGAGAGAGAGAGTCAAACATATAAATCCATACCATTTCAACCAACATACAATTCCTAGAATTTTCTAGGCTTTCAAAAATAACATTCAAGCAATCAAAATCATTAATCTCGTATTAAAATTGGTGCTAGGTCACCTAAGAGTAATAGTCCGCACCTATGGATCGTTGAGATCTTAGAAACGACCTAGGAATGAGGGCTTTTGGGGTCGGACGGCCGGATCTCCTAAAACAACCATTTGCATGTTAGAAATTCATGAAATCTCTTCTCATCACAAGGGTTTTAAGGAAAAAAGGGGTAATGGGTCTTACCTAGACGATCAACGGGATGAATGGACGGTCGTAGAGGAAGGATTCTTCTTAGAGAAGAGGTAGGGAGTTGTGGGGTTTGATTCTTTGGGCCCTACCTTGATCTAGGGTCCACCTTCACTCCCTTCTTCACTCTCCCTCTCTCTTTCTCCTCTTTTCTCCTCTTTCTCTCTTTCTCTCCCTAGGGCAAATTCGTATGGGGAGAGGGGTGCCCCTAATGAGGCCCTTTTATAATGTCAGATTTGGTGACAATGGCCTCAAGTGTTGGGTTTTTACTATACTAGACCTATGAGGGGGTCATTCTAGCCTCAAGGGCCTACTACGGGGTGTACAAGTCAATATACACCGTAGGATAGCTAGCCCTAATAATGATCTATGTATGGATATGATCGGCTCCCCAATTGGATGCGCCGATCGACAGATATGATAAGAAGTCTATTCAACAGTCACCGATAGTCGATCAGGGCCGCGGCTATACGGATATGAGTAGGGAAATATTCTTACTCCATGGGTAAAGTTTGGTCGCAAACCGACGGTCCGAAATCCTCAACTTTGCATAAGAATGGTCGGCTCAATTCACTTAAGTTCCAACTCATTCCTTTAGGGTATTTGCACTTCTCATGCACTCATCCTTCAGCTCAAGTTAACCGGTTCTAGACCGTACCCAGGTCCGATTCCCGTGATGGACGTCAAGCCCAATGGGATGGACATTATTCTATAGTTTTGGAATCAGTGGTCCACCAACGAGCGGTCTAGAGCTTGTTTGGATAACCGGGGCAGTTCTGGTGGTCCTCTGACTATGAAACCTATAGGATAAGTGCTCCATGGCCCGATGAAGGGCCATGCAAAATTTGGAGATGATCAGATATGAGGCTTGGTCGCACGGGTCTGATTCGCGATCAACGGTCACTATGCCACGATCGGGTCCTAGAGTTTGTGGACGGGCGTAGGAAAATACATTAGACCCTCATCGTAAATTATGAAGAAATTCGACAGCTGAAATGTCTTACATTTCATTTTTTATTTACACGTGCCAAATTCCAATTTTGACATTGGTGGGGCGCATCTGGCAAGTGTCAGATTCCACTTCTGGGTGTCCACTGGGTCCGTGGTTCGCGATGGTCCCCAAGCCTAGTGAGATCTATGCTCCCTTGAATTTTTATAATTTTCTGACCTTCCCATGTCGCGGTATAGCCTGCACGGGCTGTCGCTAAGTGTAAACGGCCATTTGACTTGGAGGCCCGCACCAGGTTCTATCAAGGCTCGTCTGGTCTATTCAATTGAGTTAATCTTAGTCTAATTTATTTGTGATACCTCACTATGAGTGGCTTAAATGAATGGTCCTGTGACAAATCTTACGTGGACGCCCAGGACACTGTTCTGGTTGAGCAGGACGTTATACTACACCTGATGTTCAAGTGATCGAGCGAATTCATTGGCTTCCTACGGCTGATTAATCGGACTGGTGCGACTCTTTTTTGGTATCACCCCTGTATACACTGACATTGAGTGCTAATGGTTATTAAGTAATATTTAGGTTAATTAAATAAAATTAAAAAAAAATAAAAATAAAAATTGATGGATTTTTGGAAATCCAAAACAGTGAAAATCGAGGATGTTACACAAAACCATTGTTAAGTTTTCTTTTTTATATTGAATCCTAAACAAACCACGACGCTCAATATCATTCTATGATCACCTCGCCAGACTTAAAAATTTTCGGATATCAAAAAAATGTTTTCATATCTTTTACTAGCATGGCTGAAAAGATCTGTGGATCTTTAGGGCTCTGTTTCATCTAGTTGAGTCATGATCCAAACTGTTTTCAGATCTCCTCCTATCGTAACCATGAAGATACATAGATCAAATGTGATCAGTCCCGCTAGATCCGAATCAAGACTTAATCCATTTGTTCATATATATCCGCTTTGATGTTGGTCCAATTCTCGAATATTCGTAATCACCACGAGAGTTCTAAACACCTTTAAGAAAATATCCCGTTTTGAAAGGATTGTAAAAGAAGGCCTTACCGAGCACATCTAGATTTCTGATAGAATCTTTACCTCGATGGGTCTTTTATAGACTTGTTGATCATGATGCCTTGTTCGTATACTACACAAATTAGAGTTATGTGTTGTTCGTCACTTTGTATCCTCTTTGAAATGTGTGCATGGTTTTGTGACACTTTACTTTAGATAGGTAACATGTCGTTGAAGGATAAGAAGCAAAAGATATCATTAAGCGCAAGTACAATTTTATTATTATTAGGCATATAGTACTGACATGTAGTGACATCTTATTGGTTCACAAAAGATGTGCCAAAATAGGTGTAAATAATAATAATAACAATAACGATTGGCCCAAAATAGGTGCCAAAGTAGTTCCCGTCATCTCTAGAGAGGAAAGATGCTTGCAATAATCCCAATTAGAGGGGAGGTTTTTGTAACTATGTTATTGAAAAATGAAAATAAGCCATTGGTGAATTTGTTTTTGACAACTCGTTTTCCTCGCAAAAGCATGACCTATCTAACCAATGTATTGGCCTGATATATGGGCCAGCATACGTTGACGGCCTGGCCCACCTAACGATTGGCTCAGTTCTTACAATGTGTGCCATGTGGGCATGTGTGCTACTGTTCGCCTCTTAGATCTTTGGAAATCAAAATTGCTGAAGCGTTGCTGATGAAAAAGTGTTGAGAAATGTAAGAATCGCTAGCCGAATGTTACTCTCGCCACATTTGTAAATCTAGCATACATATCAGAGATCCACGCCGTTCATTTGGTGGGCCCAAACAATTATATTTTGTGGATAAAAATCAGGTTATTCCGGCCATCGTTTGGTGGTCGCACTCTCAGCCTACTCATCTTGCTAAACTGTGACGATATAGAACCAATTATCATGCCCTGACATATACCACTGATTTAAAGTGATTAGACTAGTTGTACGGCAATCCAGACGATATTCAAATTGCTGACCTCACAGAATCCACCTTTGGAATTTGGACCATTAACTAATTCACTTTTGACCATTCATTTGATAGCCATCAATTTGATGGTTAGGATCGCAAGAGAGGAGACAATTCACCACCCTTTCAAAAATGGTGAGCAATCCTCACAGAAGTCTGCCCCATGTAACACTGGGATGCTAGAAGATTAGCTGTCGACTGCTCAATACCCATACACGTGGCAAATGTGTATGAGATCAGAACCCTAGAGGTGGGCTACACTCAAAAGGATCAAAATTGTCAAATGAACTTATCTGAAGATGCTGTTTGGGTGGTCCGTGACTGTGGGACCCACCATGATGTATGTGTTTTATTAAAGTTTTAGATCAAGCTGAAATTTGCATTTTGTATTTTTCCTTCATCCAGTCCATGATCTTATCAAGAGGTTGGATGGCAAATAAAAACAATGTTGGGCCCAAAGAAGTTTTTAATGGTGGGCATTCAATCACCACCGTTTCTTATAGTATGGTCCACCTGATATTTGGATCTGCTTCATTTTTGGGCTCATGCCCTAATGAATTGGAAAACGGATGAATGGTGTGGATATAAAACATATACACCACGGTGAGCCCCACAGTCACGGATCCATCGGTATCCACCGAATCCAGTTCCTTTGGACTTTTTCCCACCATAAAATTATACAAATAACATTGGTTGGACATTTTATTTTTGTTAATTTTATGGATTTGTAATAATAAAGCTTAGTCGGCCGGTTTATTTCCAAATCTAGGCGATTTCATGGTATGGGCTATCAAGGTAGTTGCCCAGTAGATGAACGGACTAGATTTGGTAAACGTGTGACCTGCGAGGTGGATATCGAGTGCCGGATAACGAACCTTGACATGTGCATAGAGCTGGGCATCGGACCGAGTCGAATCAGATTGGGTCCAACTCAACTCTGTCCGAGTTTTGCATGGCCTGATCCGAACCCAGTCCGTTTCAGGACCGAGTCCAGGTCATCTGACTCGATCCGATCCTAATCCATGCTGGCATGAACCGATCCGAGTCCGACTCGGTTAGGAAAACCGAGTCGAATCGAATTATGCCAAATTCGGATCGATCCAGTGTTGAAGGTGGAAGTGAAAAAGATATCTGAAGAGATAACAAAGCTGAAATTTCCTATCTAGAGCTAGCAATTCAGGAATTCCAACCCTATTAAAGATAACAAAACTGCTAAAACACCTGCAAACCGTGCAACCTAACCCTGTAAATGCATGGAGAGATTCAAGAACCTATAAAGCTAAATACAATTACATTTAGCAAAGCAGTCTTCCAAATAGAAAGAATTACAAGAATGCCATTCCCTACAATGCATGAAAAGGATATATTCGACTGATTCTTCAAATCAACGGAACTAAAACCCTAAAACGGAGTAAGGAAGGGAGAGAGCGAGAGGGGATTAAGGAGAACCTAATTCAAGATGAAGCTCTTATCCTGGCGGGCTTGGCCGCAGATGAAGACGGAGACGACACCAACAGGGCCATTGACGAGCTGGAGGGTCGCGACCGCCTTGGGGTCCATGCGGAACTTGCTCTTTTTGTCACAGTAGATGAGATGAAATCGCCTGACGGGACCTGCAGCGACGATGATCGGAGAAGAGGATTAAGGGCTTTGTGAGAGGGATTTGGTAGAAGAATCTGCCTCATCTCCGTTTCAGATCTCTCTTTTGCTGTCTTCTTCTTCTTCCTCTTCTTCCGTTTAGGGTAGAGAGGGTTTTAGGGATTTAGGTTCGGCATGGCGGGCGTTCGAGTAGAGAGGGAGGGTAGGGTAAAAAATTAAAAATAATACTTATACTACCCGCTTTGGGTCGGGTTTGGTCGGTTCGGGCCGGATCCTATTAGTACGAATATTCGGGTCGGATCGGTCTGGATCGACTTCTATCCAAGCCTGACCTGAAAGACAATTGGATTTGGGTGGACAGACTCGATCAGGCCAATCTAAGCCGTCGATTCTGTTCGAAATGGTATCGAGTCGGGTCGGATCGGATAAGAAATGCCCACCTCTACATGTGCATTCGGTGAGTCATTAATACGCTGAGGGAGTCTCACCATTCCTACTCATGCTCATTGTACCGTACAATCCACACATACATGCCACAATCCAAACCATCCAAAGTCGTGGGCCCCACTTAGATGGCTCATATCCATAGAATCAGTTGGAATGGATGATCCTAACCACTTACTAATGAACACTTGTTTCTCGATTTCAGACTGTTGCTAGTTTCAACCTGGCCGCTTGATTTTCATAGCCATTTGCGGTGGGACCCACATGTTTTTTTGTTTTTTTTTTTTAATTTAATTTTTTTAACTTATAGTCAATGAATTAATTACGAAACTACTTCTGTTGAAAGCCACGTGAATTGTGCCCCTTTGCGAATGCACTTAACCATTAAAAATGTCAAATGCTTAGGAATTCTAATTGCACACGGCTTATCATTGACATCATTTCACACGTGTACAAGATGGCCCATAAGGAAGAGGCTATAGCGGAAAAATCAAGCAGATTGGATGATCCTAACCTTTGGATCTCAGGGATCAAAAGCAATGCCGATATGTTGGGGCATTTATGTGTGGCCCACTGAATGCTCAACCTGGATCTTGTATATTCTTCGAGCGGCTGCCATGGCACATGCTAACACCCAACTCCGTCTGGCCCACCATTTTGTATATGTGAAATCATTTCCATTCATCAGGTTAAAACCCTTATTTTCTTTGTACCCACTAAACATCAACAGGATAAAATACTCAGGTGGGCCACACCAATTGGAACAATCTAAAATTGTGCCTAAAATCGCTAGCTTCATGCAGCTTGGCCCACCTAAGTTTTGAATTAGGCTGATTCTTTTTTAAGATTACCTTCATCCTTGTGAACCATAACTGATGAACGGGTTTGATGAAAGATACACACCATGGTGGCCTCAGATACAAACCTACCGTTAGTGTTCCATCCACATTGTTCCCTTTGGTGTGTCCCAAATGTCTGGTCTTTCTGAATGATGTTTTTGCCATAAGGCCTATATCGAGGAGGACACATGATAGACAGAGCGGATTTGTCACAGATAATATGGTGGGCCCACAGAGCTTGGGTGTTTTACCAGCTGCATGGAACAGGTGTGATTCCTGTTAGTCGCATGGAGTTAGTTGTCAAAAGAAAAATAGTACAACGCCGTACTTGCACAAAACTACAAAAACCCAGATAAAAACTACAACGCCGTACAACGCCGTATTTGCTCATGTGGGATTGACGGCAAGCATTGCAGCACGTGGGCCGCATGAAAGATCCGGAACATTCAACAGCTAGCCTAACTCCAAGCATCCTACTACTTCAGTTAGGCCTGCGATTGAATTTTGACAGTTGATCACTTTCTTTTATCCATTCATTTCATTTGCACATTCAGGACCACATACATGAGAAAAATGATCATATTTTCAATTCCATGAAACTTCACGTTGGGGCCCTCCTGATGAACGGTTTGGATATTTTTCACGTGTGCTAATTTTTCATGTGTAAGCGTTGAGTGCAAAAATAAGTATACTCACTCGCGCTTCCCGCAGCTGTTTTACCCGCGGTTCTATTCTAGAGGATCAGATTCCTTTCTCGAAGGAAAGCCGTTTTCTCTGACGGCTATCACGGTACTCTCTCCTCCGACTTAAAGGGGATTCGCGCGAGTGAACAGTGTAGAGATGATTCCCATCAACGTGCCATACATGTGAGATATCCAGTCTCTTTAAACAGATGGGCCCCACAATGAAATTCCCTACAACCAGAACCATGGTCCTTCACTCAACACAAGGGCCACATATTGACGAGCGTCCCACTTGATGAGCGTACCAGCTTGAGTTATAGGCTGCGAGATACAATGTTTGTAGCCCATCTCATGATCGGCCCCGATATTCCACACTTGTGCCACGTGGGAACATCCACCATGAATCTGATCCTAACTCTCTCCTCAGGCCGGTTCGCCTTAGTCATTCTCTTTTAAATGCTGCATAGGAAGACGATAATCCGCATTGTATATTACTCGAAAAAAGGACGGTTGTAGTTGACTTCAATCAAGGAGCGTAGCGGTTGGGATGTACGGTCCAAACGGCTAACATCACTATCATCAAATATCAAACTGATATTATATCGAGTCATTTCTGTACGTCGCATATGGATCCATCGCATACGGTGGACCGTCCATCTAGTGGTCATCATTATGGATTCATCCCCGTTCCAAAATGCTTGTCGATTAGATGATCTTAACCATCTGATCAAAGGACCTTCACCCATCAATTTTCGACCGTTGATGTTTCTTTTTTCTAACCATTCGTTTGAGGTGTGTACCATCTATGGCGTTTGCCTACCAGATCGATAGTCTGATCGCTACGGTGGAGATGTGATGTAACATAGAAATCGATCTGGTGCGTTGGATGGTGTACGATGTGTATTATATTAATTGCCTTGATTATCTTTAATTGCTTTGATAAATTTACACTAATCCCGCGTGCAGAGCCAAAGATTCTTCGCTTTTGATGGACGGTCTTCGTTGATATTTTCGTACAGCTACGGTCCGTCCAGAAACTGACATCTGTCCAATGAAAGATCTAAACGTGGTCCAATGTTGCGTACGATTTTAAATGAATTTTCAATGGGAACACAGATAATACCATTTAGATCAGTTGTGTACGGACACCCGGTTTTAAGATGTTAGATGATGTGCTGGGCCCACATATCAATTGATTCAAGACCATCAAGCTGATGGACGCACGTTAATAATCTAAACGCAGTAATTTTTATCATCTAGGTAACCGAGGGTGTGGCCCACCACGTGGACGGTTTGGATCACTAACTTTGGTCCATTAATAAAGTCCTGGCACAGATATCAGATTACAAGTGCCTTCAACGAATATTTTCTACTATACGTTGAGTTGCATGGAGTTCCCGGACGTGCATACCATAACATCCATACATTAGCACTTGTGGATGGTGATCCAGACCATTGATGTGTTGGGCCATCATTTGGATGATTCACAGCCGAAAAAAAACTGACCACGGACAAAATCATCTTGTCTGTAGATGAGGCACTTGTGCAAACTGATCAGGACAGTTGATATGTTGGACCTCATATAATGACCATATCCCATCTTTAGATTAAAAATAATTTTTTTTAATAAAAATCAAAAAAATCTCAGTAACTGTCATGCTAATGTCACTTGGAAAAAAAAAAAAAAAACTCTTATCTAATGAAAGATAGATTTCAATCAAAATCTTTGTCACCATGCTTCAAATTTCAAACTCTTTATCTTTCTCACATATTTGATTCAACAAAAGGTCATCCTCATAACATGCATGTTTTCACACGCTTATATCTGTCTACGTCGGGTGAAATGCATCGTCGTCGTCTTGTATTCTTCCCATTGTATTAGAAAATGGTTACATTAGGGCCGTATATGCCAATATGTAAAGAAAATGTCCACTCCCTTTACGTTATTGAGGGTGAATATGGGTCCATGGGAAAAGAGTGGGTCAGATCAGGTATGAACACTTCAACCAAAGTACATGGAATATCCAATTTCAATCTCCTATAGATGGTGACAAGTTGCTATGGACACACTAGTACTGTATGCACTTTATGCAAGATCCAAATCCGTTCAGCGGTGGTCCCACCATGTATGTCTTCGATCAAAATTAGAGGGTTGAATTTATTTTATTTTATTTTTGCAGTCAACTATATCATTGGAAGGATTTATTTTACATACTCCATTAGTTGGAGTTAGTGCACTGGAAAATCAATGTATGCCTTAATCTATTTGTCATGTGGATATGATAAGATCAATTTCAGCAGTTGACTTTGATGACCATTGTTTTATGGTATATATTATTTGTTTTTTATGATATATATTATTTGTTTTACATAAATATATTGTTGCCTTGAATTTAATAATATGAATTGTGTGTTGAGTGCATCTTCTTATATTTGAAAACTTAAGATTGAACACAGTGGTTATTAACTGCTGAGAGAGATGTTTTATGGATCTTAATATTTTGATGAGTTATGATTAATACAAATACTTAGGATACATTTGTGTGTGTGTACTTAGGATGAAAAGTCTCTACCATCGAAAATATGACCGATGTAAGTTGTGCCTTTAGTCTTGAGTTTACAAGAATATGAATACGCCATAGATGTAAGATTCTAGTTTGGACATATGAACACCTACACTAGTGGATTAATTAAAGTTCAAGTTAATAACTCAGGTGCCCATTAGTTTGGACTATAATTACTTATTCATGGATTTGATGGGGCATAGAAGTTGATTTATCTTTATGCCTAATGACATGAAAGGGTCTTGGATCATATTTGGCTTTAAAAAAAAAGAAAAGAAAAGAAAAGAAAAGAAAAAAAAGAATCTCACTTTATAAGACTTTTTAGAAGCCACTAAAAGTTAGTGATGTTAGATAGGTTCATTAAAATTCCTTTTTTTTTTCTTTTAACACATGCACACACAACCCCACACACTCAGGCTAGTGGAATTTCACTACCTATGGATACTCAAACCCTTGACCGGGTGTTGAAACTCCTGAGAGTCTACCACCCGAGCAAGAGTAAGGATCCATTAAAATTCATTAATTCATATAGGAGCCAAAATGAGATCCACTAAAGTAATCATAAAACTTATTTATGGCTTACATATGATTGGATATCAAAGAATCATCAAGTGATATTTCCATTGGATCCACTTGAAAGGTTTAAAATGTTTTCTAAAGGTTTTCAGTAGTTAAAATTTTGTATATCATATTGAAGTTCGTACCATAGTGAATTACCTTAAATGAAATCCTTATAAAACTTAATATCTCCTCTATTCAAGATTTTATTGCAGAAGACGAACACTAAAAAAGGTAGAAAAAGAGCTTGGGCACCACTCCCTTGGATGTCCCACCTAGAGAAAAGAAAGAGAAAATTGAGAGAGAGAAATCCTTCTCCTTCTATTTATCATTATGATAATAATTATCATCTCTTCTTAAAAGTCCACTCTGGTGGATGGATTGTGTCATCCTTAACTCCTACTAGAGGATTCAACATTCTTCCTTCAAATCCCTTTCATTTGATAGATCAGAAGGACCTCCTAAGTTGGAGGATCAACAACAACAATCTCACAATCAGAATTTTCCATGCAATTAATCACATGCATATATGATTTGAGTCATCCTCTTAGTTTGTGTATTTCCAGGGATATGATATCATGATGCACAGGTTATCCTTAGAAATGAATCTATTATAAATCATGAAAATCATCTGTATCTATGGAGTTTGTGCTCAATGAACCCAATTAGAGTTATCCATGAAAACAAAACAAGTAGTTATTAAATTAAAAAACCAATGAAAATAAAAATAGGTAATCCATAAGAGAGGACTGATATTTATCTTTGAGCTATGTAAAGTGCAATAGGTATGATCCTTGAGACAATAAATCATTCTACCGGATGTTATTTATACAACAGTGGACCGCACATTGCATGTGGATGTTTCTATAGTGGGTGTCACTCTCCCTAATCTTTCCCATTGTCTCCTTTTGTGTGGTCCACCATCATATGGATATGGCTGACTTTTTGGGTATAGGCATAAAATTAGAGGGCCACTATAAGTGGACAGCTGGATGTAAATTGCGTCATGGTGGGTCCCACATGACCAAAATGTGGATATTTGATTCATGAAAAAGGTAGGCCAAACAATGACAATCACAGGTTTGAAAGTCAGGTTGATCTATTCATCAAGTGAGACGATTGTTGAAATCAATGGACAGCTGTTGGCATGACTCAATGTATTGTTGTGATCCATCAAATCAGTGGATAGCCGTGGTTTTCATACAAGGTGATTATCAAAGTGTCTCACCTTTTGCACGAATCAGATCTTCTACAGATGTGACCGTTTCTCTTAAAGTAGGTGCATTTTACCATGGTTGAATGTGGTTCAGCAATCTCCCACAATCCATCTTCAAGGGTGATACATCAATCTAAGCCGTCCATCTAGTTTCATGCACAATGGATGAGAATTTTATTTAAAATACACATCCATCGGATGGTTCTTTTTAATCATTGGTCATCAAAGTAAGGCTGTAAACAATAGTAGTTTACATTTAATATTTGGTGCGGAAATCGAAGCAAAATGTTGGATAGATCACTGTCCAACGTGTGATTTTCGAGACATATACATCATCTACAATGGGTAACATCAGATAGATGGACCCGATTGATTTATCAACCTTCCAAGTGTTAGGTAGAGAGATGACTCTGAGGTAATTTGGTTGCACCGGCTCTACCCTGTCATCTGTCTTTTACAAAGTCACTCCTCGGTTAACTTTTAGACCCTACACGTGAGGACCCACATAATGAACGGTCCAGATCAGGTTCCATCGATATGCCACGATTACAATTCTTCAATGTAAGAGTTCTATCATATCATACAGCCCGAGCATTACATATCATGTGTTGAAATTAGTGCCTAAGATTTCAATTCACATGAATTGTTTGTCACTCGGTGCCGTTGATTTTTTTCCACATGAAATTTTTCAACGGTGGGAATTCAATTACCACTATTCCTGTGGTGGGTCTTCTTCAGCTCTTGATCTGCTTTATTTTTGGGCTTATGTCCTAAAATGAGCTGGCAAACGAATGGACGGCGTGGATATAATACATATACAACGTGGTGGGCCCAAAGCGCCAAACACCACCTAGATTGGTAGAGTGTTGGAGTATTTCCATCCATCTGTCATGTAACATAGGCCTGGTTGCTTTTCTCATCTTGGATGGGCACGTACAGTTCTCTGTGTCAGGGCCTTGGAAGGCTAGCGACCGTGACCGTTGACGATGAAGGCCTCACAACGGAAAGCAACGGCTATAGTAATATCAACTGACTTGAATGTGTGGCCTTGACAAAAATGGCCTTTATTGGTTGGTTTTAAGAGCGTGGTGAGGCTTTTGCTCCATCTTGTTGTGACTTTTGGTTAGTGTCCATTCAAGGCCTGGCCCACCAGATGAGAGGTTGAGATGTGCCAGTATGCTGCAGACCTTAAACAACATGCGGTGTACTAATTCCACACGCATGCAGAGCCTACCTGAGGTTGGAAATATGAAACAGGCGTGCGAAATGTGAGCTTTCCGTAAGGTTAGAAATAATGCTTAGACGGTGAAGATTTTTCTAGTGATTGACTTGTTTTGCTGTGATGTAGCCCACCTGAGGTGTGAAATGGCTTATTTTTATGCAAAAGATCCAAACAGTGTAAATCATCTGATGGAAGGGTCGGACTCACACACGTGTCAGATTTTGACACATGCTCGCACGCATGGGATGTGTATGGCTCCTAATTAAATACGTGTGGGTTAGCAAACTTCAACATTAGAGTTAGGCACGGGACGCCTCGACTCGACTAACTAGACTCGTCTAACTTATTAGGACCCAATTCGATCTGAATTGAATGAGTGAGTCGGTTTAAACCGAGTAGGCTTCGCCCAATTTGAATTCAAATGGAGTCGAGTCCAAGTTACCCAATAACTCGACCCAACTTGACCCAAAACTCGATCCAATTAGACTCAACTTGATTTGAAACCTGACTCAACTCGGATTCAGGTGTGTGTGTATATATAAGACCCTAGTTTTTAGGTATTTCTAAGCCTATCCACCCCACTCGATCACGATCTGAACCCAAATTCTCCCTCTCCCTCCCATATCCTCCTCCTCTTTCAAATCCGGTAGCCACCCACCACCATCATTATCCTCCCCCCCCCGGCGGATCTGACTCAGTGCCAACTCGACTCGACTCAGTTCTTTTAACCGGTTCGGATTCAGGCCAGATCAGTCCAGGGCATACCGGACTCAGATCAAGCTAGGCAAGCTGGACTCAGTACCGAGTTGGGTCGAGTTCACATCATGCATATTTCAAAACCGGATAAAGTCGGGCCAGTCCTAACTCGGTCCGACTTAACTCGATGCCCAGCACTAGTCAACATGCCCAGCACTAGTCAACATAACATATGTGTGAGAGGGAAATCATATGATACGTTGCCATAGCTTTGCACGGTGTGCATGTGTTTTCAATTCTTACAAGAGGTTCCAGTGGTTCGGTAATCCAGACCGTTGGTCTGTTGTATACCACCGTGGATGGACAACCATCTGAGCCTTTCTATCTATGGCATGAAGATAGACAGTTAAGAAGAGAAATTCACTATTGACTCACGTTCCACTGAAAAACATCCCTACGTTGGGAAAATTTTCGGAAGCCACATCCACGTGGAGGATTGCGTACGATCCAACTGCAGGAAGTTCCTTCGGTTGAAAGCTAGTGGGTCTACGAGAAATCCACACCGTCCATCCATTTTTCCCGATCATACCATAACATGCACAAAATAAGCAAGATCCGAAACTCAAGTGAGCTACACGACAGGAAACAATCGAAATTGAGCATGCACTGTTTTAACATTCGTACGTTTTTTAAAATGTGTTTTCAATTCATACCAGTAGGAATGACCTTATGAACGGTTTGGATGGCATGTAAGCATCACGGTGACCTAAGAAGATTTCAACATACACATTTTCTTCTATCTTTTCCACTCATGTGGCCTGCTTGAATTTTAAATTTTCCTATTCTTGATTTCTTGCAAACATCACCGGAGGCCCCACCTAGCCTCCCACGGTAGAAAACTTTCACCTCTAAGAAGGATGGGACTATTTGTCAGGGAAATTTCTTTTTGAGAAACCCTTTCATATGTGACGTGGATTCGGATTAGGTAATGCACTTGCCTGAGATCTCCTTCCACGCCAACTGAAGATGTTTGACTAGATGGTAGGATGCTTCTAGAGATGACAGGATGATATGGCATGTGATGTGGAGGTGCATGTAGGGGTGCACATCCAATGGGTAGTACCGGACCGTAACCGATCAAACGGTCCAGTTTGGTCTAATTCTAGAGTGCACCTGTTCAGGTTCCAGTTCTAAAAAACAGAGAACCGTTTAGTATGGTTGAGTTCTGGTTTAGAAGTATGTAGAACCGAACCTAGAACCTAAACTGGTTTTATTATTGTTTTAGTATTACTATTATTGATGTGTTGCTGTACTTTTATATTCTAAGATGTGAGATTAGATTCAGAGCTCGTTGCATGTAGTGTTGAGTGGTATTACATGGGTTCAATGTATTAGGCACATAGGGAGAACTTAGATGGCTAAGATCATCCCATTTTGTGATTTTAGGGTTATGCTCCATCCATGGTGAATTTGGACAGTTTGGATTCCCATACATATATAAGTTCCTGTGGTGAACTATTATATGAAATTTCCAAAGGTGTGACTTTGACAGTTGCAGTTTGATTTCATGATCGCTTAATTTTATTTTTCACTAATCCAAAACATTGCCTTTAGAGACATCATGCACCATTTTTATTTTTATTTTTTTCTTTTTTGTTAGCTTTTTAGTACACCCACTGTCAGTTCACACTTCACTGTTAGCCACCCCCACTAACATCATGCACCGTTAAATCTCTTTGAACATCTACTCTTCGGTACAATAAAACCTTTTAGGACATGTGTGGGTCCCACCCAAAATTAGGTTCAATTATTATTTTTTTCTAGTAGCTGCAATGGGTGGTGTTAGCAGCTGTCTGAATTCATATTAATTGGGCTGGATTTTAAAAGCCCAGAATCGTAGAACCGATCCGGAACTGAACCATTTTTCATGGTCCAGTTCCTGTTCGGATCTAGGGTGATAACGGTTCGGTTCTGGTTCCGAAATTCCTAGAATTGAATGGAACGGTTTGGTTCCGATGTCTCCCTAAAATTAGACCGAACTGACCCGTGTGCACCCCTAGGTGCATGTGTTAGATACAGACCCTGCCCGCTAAATTTCCTTTTACCTCTTTGGAAATATGACAAGATTTGATTTGATGGTGGGTTGTTATTAAAAATGATTGACCATTTGATTTGACGGTGGCTTGTTATTAAAAATGATTGACCATGTATATATGATTTAAACATGTTGTTAATAATGGTGTATTCGGGGTTCAACTGTATGAGCCCTACTTTTGTGAAAGTGAACTCAAGGCCGCGTATTACATTATCTTTACCATAATGACTTAAACAAGTACATGTTTTAAGTGAGAGAATGGTTAAATAATATATGACTCTAGCAACTCCAGCTATGAAGGAGTGATGTAGAACATGTCATAGATAAATTCCTACCATGGTTGGGGCAAAAGAAGGTGAACTATGAATTGATCGTAACTTTTGATCTGGGTATTATTACGACATGGACAACTTATCAATCTTTATTTAAACAGGCCATTAGAGGTAAATTAACTACAAAGTGGGTCGCGTCTGTCCGTTTCATCAGAAAATGCATGCTTTCAACTCAAAAATAATTTTTTAAGGAAAAATTGCTATTTTTAGTAATTCTTAATTTTTGAATATTTTTTATTTTTAGTGTTTTAGATTTTTTTTCTTTTTTAGAAATAACTTGTAATACTCTTCTTGCAAAAGTTTATTTGAAATTTTTATTACTAGAAATTAAGCTTTAGAGGAGTTTTATTAGAATTAAGATTTTTATTAAGGTTATGATCTTGCTATTTTTGGTAATTACGAATTTTACTCTCTCTCTCTCTCTCTCTCTCTCTCTCTCTCTCTTTTAATGGTGTAACATAGATATATACATATTAGATAATCATCAATAAATTATTTCGAATATTTTAGAAATATTTTTATTTTCCTTTCCTCATAAATTCAAGGTTTCTTTGTGAGGAGTTGGGAAAGGTTCCATGGATTCGAAACAATTATCCTCTTAAGGAAGGCAGTGCCCGACCTCACGTCACTCCCTGCGTCATGGAGGCCTTCGTAATAAACACATGGAGGTCAGTTGACCAACAGTAATAGTGATGTGAAGGTCACTAAAACCTGTACAAAAGGAAAATCTAAGAAATAAATACTATTTTGAAACATTTTATACAGCGAATGCTATCTCATTTCAAATATAACTTCACTTATGAGATCCTCTAACAATTAGCATGAGAACTTATAATATTAAGGCAAGATTTTATATACTAGGTAACTGGGGGTGTACATGAACTGAGCTAGGTCGGTTAGCTTGCTCGACTTGACTTGAAAAAGCTTGATTCGACTCGGTTCGAAGCCGAGTCGAGCTGATTTTTTGAGCTCGAAAATGAGTTTGAGCCGAGTTCGAGCAGGCCCCAACTCAACTCGACCCGACTCGGATCGAATGTAGCTCAAATCGAACTCGGATCGAACCAGTTTGGTGACTTGGTTACTTTGCTATTGATGTTGCTCACCAAGTGTTTGATAAAATGACTCAACAAAGTATGGCCGATGGCAAGGAAGGTATGTACATGAAACAAATACACTTTTTTTTTCTTGGTTTTTATGTTGCTTAGAAGGTGTTTGATAAAATACTTGTAAAACCATTGCTTCCTTTTCAAATACAAATGGATTTTGAAGGAACAATCCAAGTGTTTGTGGAAATGCCTCAATGGCGAACTCGCTTGATCTTGGCTCAAACTTAGCCCGAGCAGGCCTGAGCTGCTGACCAAACCGAGTCGAGCTCGCCAGTTAGGCTCGAGGACCAAGCCAAGTTGAGTTCGAGCTGAGGTCAACCAGTGGCCGAGCTGAGTCGAGCTAATGCACACCCTTACAGGTAACCTCATAAGTGCCTCATTTGAAGCTCAAAATGTGCAAGTAAATTTTAGTCTCACCATGCGTGCAACGGGAGCTCTGGTAGGCCCCACCATGTGGGGTTCACAACCAACACTTGCTTTTCTTTAGACTCATCTCCGACAACAACATGTCATTTAATCAAATATTACCGCGACAACATGCTAGTGTTGGAAATGAGTTTCAATTGAACAACTTTCAACCATGCTTTCTATCTTATCTATATCTCTTGTAATGATGGACTGTCAAATTAAATCTCAATCACATGTTACTGCGACAACATGCTAGCGTTGGAAATGAGTTTCAATTGAACAACTTTCAACCATGCTTTCTATCTTCTCTATATCTCTTGTAATGATGGACTGTTAAATTAAATCTCAATCACATATTACCGTGACAACATGCTAGTGTTGGAAATGAGTTTCAATTGAACAACTTTCAACCATGCTTTCTATCTTCTCTATATCTCTTGTAATGATGGACTGTCAAATTAAAACTCAGTCACATATTACCGTGACAACATGCTAGTGCTGGAAATGAGTTTCAATTGAACAACTTTCAACCATGCTTTCTATCTTCTCTATCTGTTGTAATGTTGAACCGTCAAATGAAATCTCGGTGCATTGAATCTAGACATTTTGCTTGTCGCAAATAAGGTTTTTGTTACGATTGGTCAACATTAATATTGACATATTCAGCATTATTCAGCATTTCAAATCATTCAATTATATTACAACAAAAGAATTTTTTCTATTTGTAGCAAGCAGGTGGCTGGATTCCACTGTATTATAGTGGATGAAGCTGATGCCGTGGCAGCAGTCTCCATTTTCGTCCCATGCACGTGCTACGCCTGTCATGGGCATTGCTCAATTGACTTTTTGTACATCAACACCTCTTATGGTGATGCCAATTTCAAGCCCGCCAGATAACAAAATGGGCCATGCGAATCGCCGGCAGGCCACGTGTACGGTAGAGATGGGTCCTAGCTGAAAATACCGTTGGAGGGAAATGCTGCTATGGCGTACCAAAGGTACCTTGCCCTAGACGGCAAATGATAGCTGGGCACATGTTTCAGATCGTATGCGTGTACAAATGGTATCTACTCTCAAAAGAAGATTAACATTGGTCATCGACTGAGTGGGGCCCATGGTTCATCGATCTAGACCATTGGTCTGATGGCCCACCATGGTCGGACCATGCCCCGAAAAGAAGATCCTTGATAAGCAATCCTAACCATTCGACTAGTTAGGAACTTTCACTACTGAATATTTTTCCGGCCATGGTGGGGGCCTGGATATCTGAACCATGGGCCCCACTTGTGTAAGCTGAATATACGGTGCGATCATGTTCTTCCCCCTCTCAAAATAAAGGCTCGCTAACTCTACTCGCACTTCTACACGCGGCTACACGTGTCAATCCTGTTGATACTTCATCTCCATCTCCTGCGCGTCCGTTATCAGGAAGTTCCCGTGGTCAGAAGCTATGTGGGGCCAAAGGAAATGTCAGCAGGAAATCAGCTCCGTTCATTAGTTTCTCAAACTCACAAAAGAACAGTAATCCAAAAATCATGTAGATCCAATACTCAACTGAACCACGCCAAACTAAAAATCCCGGATTGAACCCTCACCAATGGAACCTTTGTGGCGGCCACATAAGTTTCGATCAAGATGATACTAGATCCTACAGTTTTTCCCACTGTTAATACCCTTATGAAGCGTTTGGATGGCATATAAACATCATGGTCGGTTCAAGGAAGGTTTCAACGGTGTACGTTTACATTATCACTGTTTACTGTCGTGTAGTGCACATGACTTTTCTACTCTGGGCTTGAGAAGCTGATGGACGGAGTGGATTTCTCATGGGTCCCACATAGCTTTGACCAGAGGAACTTTCTGTGGATGGGGTACAGGCAATTCACGTCATACCAAAGCACACTAGCAAGAAAATCATGTCCTCATTCCCACCATCCACAACCACAAATTCCACCCACATGGCCCACCTACCAAACTAATTACTACTCGGCCTACCAATACAATTCGGTACTTTTTCCTTGAGTGGAAATCAAATGACGACACCAAAAACGACCAAACCATACATGGGTTTCAAACTAACACTCATTTGTGTCCTTCCATGCCAAGATAATGGGCCACTTCCATCTTCCACCCCTGGCTGCGGAACGTTCACATGCATTCATACACATGGTAATTACCATATGTTCTACTTGTGTGGGGTCCATTGTGATGTGTGAGTGCCATCCAACCCGTCTGTTAGATGCACGCTTCAATGTTAGACCTAGATGGAAAAATACAGCCTGATACATAGCTCAGGTGAACCACAACAAAAGTAACAATGGAAGACATTGGGGAGGGGATGCTCATAATGGAAGCTTCCGGATGGAATGTGGGTTCCACCATGTTGTGTATGTGGTCATCAGGTAATTCCAACCAAGCCAGAAACTCAAGACATTCCAAAATTAGGTGGGCTACAACAAGTGAATTTATAGGCAGTACGTTCCTCACTTTGGTTTGTCCCACGTGATTTTCTAATGGGGATGATTCTTGGGATGTACGCTTCGAATGAGGAGTCTCACCAGATGCAGGGTTTGGATTCTGTAGACACATCACGGGTGGGCTCACACAGCTGGAACGCATATATGGTAATTATCATGCGTTGGAAAGGATGTGATCATTCCCTATTTGTTAGGTATGGCCACTTGAATTTTCTAAAAATAGAAAAACACTTTGCCGTGTACAGCCATAGCAAGGAAAATGGGCCATAAATCCCCCATCTTGGCCCCTTGTTAGGTGCAACCGCTTGTTTTTTTGGAGTGTATGGTTTTTGAGATGGTAGTGAGCAAGTTATTCCAATGGTAACCATGGCCGTAACAGCCACTACCGTTATCATTATGATATCATTATGATACGGGATGCGATGGCTATTATGGCTCTGTATTAGACATTACGGTCCTTTTTTATTTTTTATTGAAAAAAATTGTCGTAGGACTGTTATATGGCCTTGTTATAGACCATTATGAGACTGTTACAGTCTGTTAATTTTTTTTTTTAATGGCAGTCACAGCCGTGTCAACCCCGTAACAATTATGACTGTTACCATTATATGACGACCATTACCGCGTTAGGTAACTGACTTTGAATACCTTAGTAATGAGGCCGTCCCATGGGATAGAAGGACCCTCTCCTTTCCATCTTCAAGAGGCTTCCTTACTACCATCACAAACAAACATACATATACATATATGCATTATTGGGGGCCGTTACACAAAACCTTAGGATCTAGTTTCCTCAAAACCACTAGAATTATGGGATAATAAAGTAATGAAATAAATCAAAGCACAAACCATACGACACAAGATATTTTTACATGAAAAAACCCTCAAAGAGATAAAAACCACGGGACCTCGTCCAAAGCAACAATTCACTATGCAGTAGAATGTTACAACCGATCACAAGCACACACCGATTGGATCAAACCTCCCTCACTCATGCAGGAGCGGATAAACAATAAGAGAATAAAAGAAAACCGGAGACATCTTACCGATTACAAGGATATAGAAGCGCTAAGATGTCAAGTGCACAGTAAATCACCTTTACGAGCATAACCTCCCTTCCACAAGCTTCCTCTCTCTCTCTCTCTCACATACCTTTAATAGCCCTAAACCCTTTGACAAACTCTTGCAAAGCTTTAGGAAACCCTCTTGCATACCTTAGAAAAGCCCTAGGGACCTCTATTTATAGTTTAGGCAACTATCTTTTGCACTTATTGGGAAACCGTCTCAGATTTACGCAGTCCGCGCACTAAATCCGGATTCAAATCTGCGTAACCTCGACTAGTCAACCTAGGGCCTCAACTGGTCGC
Organism: Magnolia sinica; assembly: GCF_029962835.1. Classification (NCBI taxonomy): domain Eukaryota; kingdom Viridiplantae; phylum Streptophyta; class Magnoliopsida; order Magnoliales; family Magnoliaceae; genus Magnolia; species Magnolia sinica. Next base: position 84,915,630 of record NC_080582.1, read on the forward strand.
TCACTATTCACTCGACCGGTCGAGTCAGACCCTCGACTGGTTGAGCACTGTTCATTGAGCTCGCTGGACTTTGAGTCGAGTGACTCTCGACTGGTCGAGCACTGTTCACTCGACTGGTCGAGCAGCGTGGTGAAACATTCTGATTTTCAACCGGCTGCACTATCTCTCCTCTGAACTGAGGAGGAAAACCCCATCATGTACTTGTAGAGCTTTGGTACATCTAGATGCCACCACATGTCCTAGCGAGGGAGACAGGTGCAATATCAGAGACCATCCATCAGGTGGGTCAGACTAGTAGCTGTATGTATATGTAGTGCCGTCAACAGGTCGGGTTCAGATCGGGTCCTGTAACACCTATCTCTGGCTAACTAGGTTGCAGTCAGGTACAAGTTCAGATCTTGAAGACCCATACCTATATCTGATGGGGTTCATACTCGTTGGTGCTCCAACAGTATTTGAATTTAGGTTTTGAGTTATATATATATATATATATATATATATATTGAATTTACTATTATACTAACTCAACCTGACCCACCTAACTAGACCTAACTAATTTTAATTGGGTCCATCACATAACCCAACCTGAAGCCAGTTAGACCTGATTTATAACATGGTCCAAAAAAAAGAGAGACCAAACCCAACTAGATTTCTTAACTGATCCGATTAAATGGGTATGTACCCATGTTCATTGGCTACATGCAGGTCCAGTGTAAAGTTCATCCGGTGTTTGGAAAATATGAAAAGGATTAGGTTAATCGAAGTATCATATCATCTATAATAGGAGATATGCCAAGATTTTTGGTAGATTTTAAAATCCATTACATTTGTGGACCCATGTTGATGCATGGGTTGTATCTAAAATATATATGTGTCAATATGGGTTGTATCTAAACTATATGTGTGTGCCCTTTAAACATGACGATTGAGTTACATATGTATATATGTGATCTGCATCAGTTATGAAATCTGGTCCATTAATTATAATTTCATGGTCCACTAAATATAAGCTCTGCTTAATGCAATACAATGGAAGAATTTAATCTCAAACATGTGATTGGACAGTCAAAATATTTACTATTTCTAGACATATAATCATTGTATAATAATGTTGTTAATTCTATTTAGAACTGTACATGAATTGAGTTAGTTCGGTTTACTTGCTTGACTCAACTAACTTGCTTGACTCGACTTAAAATTAGGTTCAAGACAAGTTGAGCTGATTTTTTAAACTTGAAAAAATTTCGAGCCGAGTCCAAGTTAGACTAAGCTCGACTCTACTAAAGTCGAAACTTGATTCAAACTTGACCCGGTTCGAATCAATTTGACTTTGATCCAATTCACTTAATATAAATATTTTGTGTGTGTGTGTGTATATATATATATATATTTTACACACACACACACATTCGAGCCGAGACGGCTCAGAGAACTCATATATATATATTGCACACACACATACACACACACATTCGGGCGACAAGCTGAATTGTAACATTTGGGCTGAGAATTTCTCTCTCTCATTTCTATTTATGTAAATGGGTAACCCCTCAGCAGAGGATTAATCATCCGAATATCGTATGATCCAATTTTACATATTGCACAAGTGACTGAATAAGTGATCAATCTCCTCATATCTCGATCATGCACTACTTGTTTATCTATCTTAATGTTTGAGGTCATTTAGTTTTTGAAGCGCAATTTCATTTCTGACATGCCCACGAACCCATAAACCAGTCCCCAAATCACTAGCGATATTTTGTATTTGAATCTCACGGTTCGATTGCTAGACACCTTATCAATAGATCATGATTAGAGAATGGTGATGAGCGGAGTTCTACATATGGTGATGGACCATGTTGATCAAGTTACGTCAAAATCAGCCCAATCCACTCATCAGCAAACGACCTTTATATTTTGTTATTTATTAACGGCTATTAATTATCTTTTGTCGTGTGGCCCATATGATGAGTGGGGGATTAATTTCCTGTAAGATGATCCTCGTGTAGGGAGAAACTATTGGACGGGGTGGATGTGCCACACATATGGTAGATTAGAAGTTCACCAATGGCTGTACGGTAACTTCTTGTCCAACCTGTTGTACACGAGCATTTCTCATTTTTGGTAAAACCTGTTGCACACGTATGGATAACTTCACCATTCGCAACACGTGCGATCAAGATTGGTCTGATTGGGCTTTAAGGAAGACCGGACCGGGCCGGGCTGAAGTGGTCCCATCTTCCACACATTTAATTTTTGGGCCTTAATTTTTTTGGCCCATATCCATGTGCCGAAAGTTCGATTTAAGCCCAGACCAGTTGAACTTATTTCTGAATAGACTGAGGTTGGGCTGGGGCCCAGCTAGTAGTGTCCTGGCCCATTGACAACCATCACAATCATAAAGCATCCCGGCCGGAGTTGATTTTGGCGACAGAAGATTCATCTCTATACACCCTCATGGGTCCCAAATAGGGTGGCATGGCCCGGTTTCGATGGCAAATGTACGGCTAGATTTTCAATCCTTGCCTTTTAGGGGGTCGTTTGGATGCCTGTAAAGGGGTGTGTGTGCGTGTGTTACAAAAAATAAAAATAAAAATAAGTCCTTGAGTTGTAAAGGGATTACAGAGAATCTAATTAGGGGAGTTATTTGGATGCATGTATTTACTTGTAAAGGCTTCACAAGATAGGCTGTAAGCATATTACAACTTTTAACTGTAATTTAAAACTAAGTAAAAGTTATGTTTCAAATTACAGGTAAAATTTTTATAGTTAAAAAGTATAAATATTAGAATGGTTAATATATGCTCATGATACGTGGGGCCCACCGTAATGTAAATGGTACATCCCATGTATCCATCGTGTACTTTCCTTGATGCTCTTTGGTGGCCCTAAAAAAATAATTTGCCTATTTATCAAACGGACCACACGAAGGAAAAATGGGACATCCATCGTTAAGAACTTCTGCATTGCATTTGAAGCCAGCTATAATAGGTAAAAGACATCCAATTCATTTAGTGTGTGCATGCTTTAATGCCCTCTTAAAGCCCTAAAAATATAAGTCTTTCTTCCATGATTTTTATGAATTTTGCAAGGTTCACCACCCAAGCTCTCCATATAAATACCTACTTTATTTATTGTAAATACTTTACAAGCTAGTCAAATATACCTATAAATAGATTACTAGTTAAAAGTCAAACAAAACAGCATGTAAACTGATAACACCTGAAATTCTTTTCAGGTATAATGTATTTATAACTAAAAAAATTACAAGCACCCAAATGACCCCTTTATATCAATGCATACAGATATCAATGGGCTAGGCCAGACCATTAGGGCTCTTGATCTTGGCCCCACCGAGGATGGGTTTCTCGTAATCTTTAGGCCCATGGACCAGGTTGGGCCTTATTATCAGGCCCAAAGCTAAATAGGGCAGGTAAGTCTGTGAGAAAAGAGAAGCCTGCTAAAAAATCAGGCTAGTCCATCATCAGGTGGGCCACGTGTACGAGAAAAATGGATGGTCAGGAGACGATTTGCATGCAAGCACGTGTGGTCCAGTTAATGGGGTTCGTTCATTGTGCCACCCACCTGATTAGTGGACCAGATCCAAGCTTTTGTGAGATCCAGTCGACAACATCGGATTGAGTGGACCGACTTGAGTATTGTGCGGCCTTGATATCACACACGTGGCACCGCGATACTCTCTTCAGTTTTCTTCTCACTCGATTCGCCTAAGCAGTTGTCATGTCCATATACAACGGACGTTCACTCTACCAGAAATGATAGGAAAAAATAGCCAGTCTCTCCTTGTCTGGTAGGTGAAGCAAACATATCTCGTGATCAGGACCGTTGATCTGGTGGGCCACCATGTCGATTCCTTCCAACCACATTAATTGATGGTTTTCTATTTTAATCATGACATTGGTAGCTCTAGGTTCAGATGTAGAAAAGGCTTGAATAAGTTGTCACTCCGCGGAGTTTGATGATTTGTACACATGCACAAATCTACTGTACATATCAGCCTACATGCAACTCAATCTAAACCGTCCAAATAGTTTATCATTGTATACGATGTGTCATGACCCAAAAAATCACACTGATATTACAATCTGAAGTTTTTGATTGGTAGGCAACTGACAGACGTCTAACATAAGAAATAATCAATGGTACACCAATTAATCAAAGGTCAGAATTTTTTTATCAATCTGGTTGTGGATAAATGCACCATCCACAAGTGGGCCGTACTAATTGGATGGTTTGGATTCAGACATATGTTTTTCTACTGTCCAATGGCTAAGTGCGTGTACATGTATCCCGTGCACCGGCAGCAGGTCAAACAACTCCTCGCAGAATTCCATTAGGTTGGATGGAAAAGGAATCTTAACCATTAACTTGCATTCTTAATATTATGTCTTACCTTACTCTATTTAAATAATAATCGATCTTGGATAATTCCGCACGCGTGTAAATCCGTACATTTCCACACGCTGACATACGTGCAAAATATGAAACACATGTGTTGTATGTGATCTTCCATGCTTCTTCCTAAAAATCAGACAATTTCACAATCCAGGTGGGCCACAATGAACAAAGTAAATAGACGGCTAAAGCTTTCTTTTTCTAGCCATTCATTTTATTCGATCTTCTGTGGACCACTTGATGTGAAAAATAGCTTGATTTTTATGCCATAAGATTTAAACAATGTTTCTCACCTGATGGAAAGCACAGATCTCACGCACGTGTTTTGAGTTTTCTCGTATACCGGCGTATGGATGTTTACGGTTCTACACGCGTGACGATTTAGCAAACCTATAAGAATAATTAAGGGGTTTGCATGTTCCACACGCGTGTGCCCGTACACGTAATGGCATACGTAACAATGCGGAAAGTGTGTGAAAGATCTGAGCTTTCCATCAGCTGACATATACTGATTAGATCTTGTGGCCTAAAATCATGCAATTTTCATGTGGGCCACAGCATGCACAACAAACGAAGGTCGAGAATAGATTGGGATCTTAATCTTTGGTCTTCTTTGGAGATTGTAGCGCAGCTGAGTGAAACGTTTTGATTTTTAGGTAGAAGACCTAAGCATTGTCTCCAATCAGATGGAGAGCCCATATTTTTCACACGTGTTCTGGAATGACACGTGTGCCTGCGTGTGGATGGGCAGTACTCCCACATGCGCGTGGGTTTACCAGAAGTCTAATCATTCGGTTTGGAGGGTCCGAATCCAGGCATCCAGTTCTTCTTTGGTAGTTGGAGCGACAGAGGCAATTCCTGGAACTGAAGAGGTTTACTCGGATACATCACGAGGTATTGTTCTACC